>NW_014578094.1:16437-50516 GCF_000485595.1 Priapulus caudatus
ATGTATGTGTGTGTGTGTGTATGTATGTGTGTGTGTGTGTGCGTGCGTGCGCGCGTGTGCTTACGTACGTGCGTGCGTGCTTGATTGTGGGTGTGTATATATTTACTAAGGAAAGTTAAAGGCCGTCGTTCCGCAATCAATACGCCAGCTAGGAAATAACAAGAAGTGCAAAGAGTGAGAACATTGTGGTTTTCGATAATATCTCAAAACAATATTCGTTGTTTGAGACGTACAGGTTGACTATTTTGCACACATGATAAACGATGTATGCCGATTCCGATAACGCTTTGTGCATGCAATGCAACCGTGCAGATTACGCTAGCCCGATCTCCCAGTGAACCCACCGAAACCATGCACAACGCGAGTGCGCACTCCTTCGTGAACTATGCAAGATCAACATTCCAGTTTTATCAGGAGTTGATACATCAGATAGCGATTTTTCTGTCTGATTTTCTGCTCTCACAGGTAAGCTTCATTCGATGGTTTCGTGAATGATAGCATGTAGATGTGTAAATGATGATCATGTAGCATGAGCAATTCCTATCCTATCATGTCTTGATTAATATGCGCCCAGCATAGTCTATATTCATCATCAGTTTCTACCTGCCATCGCAGGCACATCTCTTAACAAACCATCTATTAATAAACGTATGTTACAGAACGAAGATTTTGAACCTGCGACTTCACTGCCGCTGTCTTGATCACTCAATCTCACAACGTCCGTGGCGACATGACCGTGACTTGTTATCTGTAGCGCAGGTTCTTCTGTGTGAACGAAGCCCGTTCCCTGTGACATAATGAGAATATAGCCTGTTATACAAGACCGTGTTGCTGCGGCTATCGCTGGCATATGGCTGTGCGGTCGCCTTGTTCATCGGGCAACGTCGTCGGATGGTTGATATGTACCCATGACTAGAGTCCCTATATACAGACTGTATATAGGGACTCTACCCATGACCGCCCTTACTACAATGCAGCTGGTCATGCGAATGATCCAGAATATTTCTCGTAGGAATAAACACTAACACAGACAGCGAGATGTAGATCTCGCTGTCAAATACAGAGACCAACAAGCTGGCAATTTATCACGGAGCAACGCTAACGCGTGTCACAGATTGTCTGCAGTCGGTATGTAGGCTACTTATATTTACTAGCTACGATTACGAATTCGAAAAGTATTACCACTAAAATGCTATGTCTATTACTACTCCTATGTCACTATATTTCTAGCATGATAAAATTATTCTTATTAAATAATATTGAGAAATGTTGCTTGCTTAATATTTCATCACATTTCTTATTTGTAGCGAGAAGAAGTGAGTGAAAAGGTCCCAGGGAATAATACCAAGCATCGTGATTTGGTGCTGTGCATTCGTAGCGCCGTGGTCTCTTGCTATGGAGCCGAGGAAAAACTAGTGGCGCGCTGAACGATCATAGACTTCACACGGCTTCGTATCGCACAACATATCAACGTTAACCGAAGAACAATTTATCATTATCATTATCTTTTTTCACTATTATTTCCTTATATGCATCTGATCCGCTACAGATGCACATGTAATAATTAGATTTTATATGTTGGTACATTTTATGATAGGCTTTATATTAGATCAAAAATGCATCCGTTTAAGGAAAATTAGTTAAACGTAGCTAGATAGATATGTGTTGAAGCTCGGCTGCTTGTGCTGCGAGTGGGGCGAAGAGAAGACGGTGCACACGAATCAGTATGCCCAGTAGAACGGTAGATTTCAAGTGGTAATTTGATAAATAATTTGACACATCTATCGATCCATCAATCCATCGATCTATCTCTGTCCATCGATCTATCTCTATCCACCTCGCGGCCGAAGTCTCTCGTTAGGGAAAAGCACGTTTTGTGTTAGTTTTAGTACCTTCCTAGCTCCATCCCGCTACTTCTATTACTGCCAATTATTCCAGATATAAACCTATTTCCACATAATTTAACATTAGCTCTGATTTTCAGCCCGCCGTCGAGATATACAACCGCCTCAAAAACTGCACCGGAATCAACTGTGACCATATATTGCTCTATGGGCCATATGCCTACGATGCAATATGGGCTATAGCAATGGGACTTAACGCTAGCGCCACCTGGCTCCGGGAAAACAAAGCAGGGAAGAGGTTGGAGGATTTTGACTTCACTGACAAGATGCTCAAGGACGTGATGCTTAACCACACAAAATCGGTTCAGCTGCAAGGCGTTACGGTAATGATGAACTACATCCTGCTCTGCGCATCTTTACACAACAGTTTATTCGTTGTATGTACCCAGCAATTCTCACCCCTATGTGTCTGCCATGTGATTTGCTCTTGCCTTTTTCTGCTGTGTTCCTGGCTGCGTGTACGCAATCGTTCTTAATTTCCACATTAAGGTTATCTTCACTACGAGAGAAGATGAGTATCTCAGTGCATTACTCGACGAATTACTAATCTGTTTGCCTCACGCCATCTCCACACAAAATTCAGAGCAACAATATTAGACACACCTACGGTGTTATTACGGTCGTAACCTATACACACATGTATACGTACTTGTGGTCATCGGCATGTATGACAAAACCTTAGAAGGTTTCATTTATCTAAAGGTAGGAATTAACAGATTTTGTACTTTTACATGTTTTTTATATAGTTCTCTATTGCTAGATAACCGTTTTTACGAACATGGCACGCCAGCACATTTATTCTGCGTGCATGTGGATTGTACTGCTATTGAACTCGCCATACCATTGCTATTGCAATACTTCACTCTATTCCAGCCTCTCAGTTATCGTTTCAAGCACGTACAATGCGGCTAGTGCCGTTCATATAACGACTGTGATATTTAAAAGGCAGAACTTAAATCTCGAGAACAGAAACTTGTGCGCAGACCTCCCGTCATAGTAGTCAACGATTTATAACCTACGACGTGAACACTGCTGAGCTTGTGTTAACGAAGACCAGCAATCTGTGTTGCCATATAGGATCAATGTCATTCTCCACTTCTCATTCAACGAACAGGCGACCGATAAATTGCTAACGATGCTGCGAATAAACGGTTACGATGTCGTCACTACTGAAGTTTTCCAAACAGACCCAACCAATCAAATCCAAAATATACAGGTAGGCCTATATAGCGCAATGCGTGTTCGTGGGAGTCTAACACGCACCGCGGATTAGTCCCGATTATATTTTCTTAGAATCCGAGCAAATAGCTGAATAGAATTGAATCTAGCCGTATAAACCCTACTTCTGCGTGTTATAAGTGTGTGTTGAAATGTGAATCGTGAAATTACCGTGCAACCGCATTGAAATATTTTATACAATATGCCTAATATGTGTATAACATAATATCAAGTGCTAATAGTACATTATTAGCATGTATTATATTCGCTCTTGATAATATGTATATATATATAATATAATATGCGTAATATGTGTAAAACGTGTATATAAATGTATACATGCAATGTACCTAATTTTCGTGGACTGCGAACATACGCTATTACGTTGCGAACCACGTACTGATGCGAGTTTATCGATTAAAAGTACAATTATCTATTAAAAGTATAATCACGGCAACGTTGTATGCGTTTCTCCTGAGTTAGCGTCCTAACTTGGTTGTTACAGATGCTACATGAGGTTGCCTCCATAGCGCACAAGTTTCCCACGCTCTTATGTGAATTATACAAAAGCTTTAGAATGCTAATCAGCCGTACACCGTTTATTGGTCTTTGCCGCCTAATTACGGGTGAACTTACTCACGTAGACTAGCAATTACAAGCTTGCCGTGCGAGAGCAGTTATTACACATTTCAGTCTTGATACGCAAGAACATATAACACTAAACACACAAAACACAAAACTTGCCATCTGTATTTCTTATACATATAACAGAATGAAACCATAGAATGCGTAATATCGGTGTCCTATAACTCCAACTCATATGGTGAACGTTAGAGGTACAAAATAAACCTGTGCATATGTATGCATATGCATGCATAGTTTTTGTTACGCTATCGCCACATCTCTTTGTGCGTGTGGGCGTGGGCGTGCGCGACCGATATGTGTGTATATATATATATATATAAACACACACACAGATAGATAGATAGAGAAATAGATAGATAGATAGAACGATGGATAGATAAATAGATAGATCGATAGATAGATAGAACGATGGATAGATAGATAGATAGATAGATAGATAGATAGATAGATAGATAGCTAGATAGATAGATAGATAGATTGATAGATAGATAAATAGATAGAAAGATGAATAGATAGATAGATAGATAGATAGATAGATAGATAGATAGATAGATAGATATAAAGATGGATAGATAGTTAGATAGATAGATGGATGGATAGATAGATATATAGATAAATAGATGGATGGCTAGATAGATAGATAGATAGATAGATAGATAGATAGATAGATAGATAGATAGATAGATAGATAGATAGATAGATAAGGAAAAGATGGATAGATAGATAGATAGATAGATAGATAGATAGATAGATAGATAGATAGATAGATAGATAGATAGATAGATAGATAGATAGATAGATAGATACGTTGTATAGATAGATAGATAGATAGATAGATAGATAGATAGATAGATAGATAGATACGATTAGATAGATAGATAGATAGATAGATAGATAGATAGGCTTGAGGAGGAATATATATATATATTTATATATATAGCTATATAAAGCTGCGTATTCCATGGGTAACTACTGCCATGTACAACGTATTTTCCCTTGGTGTGCTATTTTTGGCTAGTAGGAATATGGAATCTGACAGACTGACATCAAAGCGGTGATCTATGCATATATTTATAGACGCATGCTTAGTTATGCGTAATAACATAACGACCCCGGTATATATAGTTTGTCATAAAACAAATTATATAGAGTATAAGGAAATGTGATTACAGTAAGTTTTTATCCTCTTTTTAGATGCGAGACGCGAGGATTATTTTCCTGTTCGTCTATGAACATAAAACTGCAACTGTTTTTTGCGAGGTATGCATAGGTTACCGATATTCATAACTAGAAGGGGGGATCGGGCGTTTACTGGGTTATCCTCGCGACCAAAATGTGATAGTTTTCTGTTTTAAGGGAAAGTAGAGAATAAGAAACGCTACTTCAATAATGCATTGGTAGAGCAAAGAGTTTTAAAGCGAGAACATAATTAACCTATAATGTTATAGGCTGCTGCCATGAAAACTGTAATTGCACAATGTTAGTTAAGGAGAAATGTATATAATGCAAGGGGTAACATGACGAAACCGAACGTAACGTTAGGAAACGTAACGTTCCATGACCGTAACATGTGAGGCTATCATAAATTAGCATGACATTCTAGTTTACGTTAACCATGAGTATGTGCAAAAAGTTGTAATGCAAACAATAGTACTATGTTCCGTGATAGGTACTATGAAGAGTGCAAGGGTTAACATAATGAAACACAACGTAAGAAACGTAACGTAACATAAGAAACCGTAACATAAGTGAGTCTGTAATGAATTGAAAATACATTATAACGAACCTTAATTATGGGTGTATGTAACAAAAGTATATTATGGAGATTTCGTATGCTGAATTAGACATATTTAATTGGTTAGACAGAATTAGGAAATATTTGGTTAAATAAAGTTAAACCATAATAATTTCGGGATAAATAGCGTTATCATTAGAGAATCCTTCTAACAATCGAGCATTTCTATTCGAAGGTGTACAAAAGGCAGCTGTTCGGGGAACGCTATGTTTGGATCGTCAGTGGTTCGTGGTCAAAGGACTGGTGGCTAACTAACAACGGTGACCACAACTGTACAGTGGAGGAGTTATTGAAGGCTAGCAGCCATTTCGTAAACTTGCTGCCGGCGAATGTTGACTATAGGCAACAGAGAGTGACCATCGCAGGCCGGGTGCGTAAAAGCCCAACCCGTTTATGTCTTCCTTTCGCCATCTTTTTTTGCTTTGCCCTTTTTCTTATTATTATTGTACGTCTTCTTCTCATTCTCTATGTTTATGTTCTACTTCTTGTTCGTATTCGTCCATCTATTCACCGTCTTCATTTCTTTCTCTTAATCGTCTTCTCCCGTTCTTCTGTGTCCCTCGCTCTTCTTCTTCGCCTCTTTCTCCTCCTCGCCTCCTCCTCCTCCTCCTCCTCCTCCTCCTCCTCCTCCGCCTCCTCCTCCTCCTCTTCTTCCTTTTCCTCCTCTTTTCCTCCTCCTCCTCCTCCGTCTCCTCCTCCTCCTATTTCTTTTTCTTTCTCTTGATCATTATCATTATCTTTTTTCACTATTATTTCCTTATATGCATCTGATCCGCTACAGATGACATGTAAATAATTCGATTTTATATGTTGGTACATTTATGATAAGCTTTATATTAGATCAAAAATGCATCCGTTTAAAAAATTAGTTAAACGTAGCTAGATAGATATGTGTTGAAGCTCGGCTGCTTGTGCTGCGAGTGGGAAGGAAGAGAAGACGGTGCACACGAATCAGTATGCCCAGTAGAACGGAGATTTTTCAAGTGGTAATTTGATAAATAATTTGACACATCTATCGATCCATCAATCCATCGATCTTATCTCTGTCCATCGATCTATCTCTATCCACCTCGCGCCGAAGTCTCGTCGTTAGGGAAAAGCACGTTTTGTGTTAGTTTTTAGTACCTTCCTAGCTCCATCCCGCTACTTCTATTACTGGCCAATTATTCAGATATAAACCTATTCCACATAATTAACATTAAGCTGCTGTTTTCAGCCGCCGTCGAGATAATACAACCGCCTCAAAAAACTGCACCGGAATCAACTGTGACCATATATTGCTCTATGGGCCATATGCCTACGACGTGCAATATGGGCTATAGGCAATGGGACTTAACGCTAGCGCCACTCTGGCTCCGGGAAAACAAAGCAGGAAGAGGTTGGAGGATTTTGACTTCAACTGACAAGATGCTCAGAGGACGTGATGCTTAACCACACAAAAATCGGTTCAGCTGCAAGGCTTAGCGGTAATCGTATGAACCTAAGCATCCTGCTCTCTGCATTTACACAATCAGTTTAGTCAGTTGTAGTACCGCGCGTTCCAGCAATTCTCACCCCTATGTGTCTCCAATGTGATTGCTCTGACGCCTTTGTTCTGTGCTGTGTTGCGCTGCTTGCGTGTACGTCAATCGTTCTGAATTTCCACATTAAAGGTTACCTTCACACACGAAAGAAATTGAGTAATCTCAGTGGCATACTCGAACGAATACTAATCTTGTTCTGCCTGCACGGCTCTCGCCACAGCAAATCAAGAGGCAACATATATTAGACACACCTACGCGTGTTATATACGGTCGGTTAACGCTATTACACATACAATGTATAGCGTACGTACTGTGGTCGATACACGCAATGTAGTGACAAAAACCTTAGAAGGTTTGCATTTATCTTACAAGTAGGAATTAACAGATTTCTTTAACTTTAACATGCTTTTTATATATAGTCTCCTATCTGCTAGACTAAACCGTTTTCTTACGAGACAAGGCACGCCAGCACATTTATTCTGCGTGCATCGTGGATTGTAACTGCTATGGAACTCGCGCATATGCCTGGCCATTGCTATTTGCAATTACTTCACTCTATGTCAGGCCTCCGTTCATTATCGTTCACAACACGTCCAGATACGGCAGTGCCGTTCATCCATAACGACTGGTGATATTTAAAAGGCAGAACGTAAATCCTCGAGAACAGACTTGGTGCGCCAGACCATCCCGTCATAGTAGTCAGAACGATTTTATAACCCTACGACGTGAACACTGCTGAGCTGTGTTAACGAATAATGTTAGCGCAATTAATATTTAAAAAAAAAATGTGTGTGTGTGTGTGTGTGTGTGTGTATGTATGTATGTATGTATCAATGTTATGTATGATTGTGTGGTGCTGGTGTGTAAGTGTGTGTGTGTGTTGTAGTGTGTGTGTGATTATGTATGTATGCTATGTGTGGTGTGTGTGTGGTCGTGCGTGCCGTGCTGTGCGTCGTGCTGGTGCGTGCGTTGCGTGCGTGCGTGCGTGCGTGCTCATGTATTATGTAGTATGTAATGTATGTGTATGTATGTATATGTTTGTGTTGTGTGTGTGTTGTGTGTGTGTGTGTAGTGTGTGTGTGTGTGTGAGTTGTGTGTGTGTGTTGTGTGTATTGCGTGGTGTGTATATGTGTGTGTGTTGGCGTGCGTAGGCGCGTCGTGTGCTGCGTACGATACGTGGCGTGCGTGCTTGATTGGGTTGTATAATATATTACTAATGAGAATTAACGCCGTCCGTCCGCAATCAATACGACGAGCCGCTAGAGAAATAACAAGAAGTGCTCAAAGAGTGAGAACATTGTGTTTCTGATAGATATCTCAAACAATATTCGTTGTTTGAACTACAGTTTACTATTTTTGCAATCACATGATTAACGATCGTATCCTATTTCCGATAAACGCTTTGTCTGCAATCAACCGGGCAAGATTAACGCTAGCCCGACTCCCAGTGA
Organism: Priapulus caudatus; assembly: GCF_000485595.1. Classification (NCBI taxonomy): domain Eukaryota; kingdom Metazoa; phylum Priapulida; class Priapulimorpha; order Priapulimorphida; family Priapulidae; genus Priapulus; species Priapulus caudatus. The sequence continues at coordinate 24,974 of NW_014578094.1, forward strand.
ACCCAACCGAAAACCATGCACAAACGCGAGCGCACTGCCCTTCGTGAACTATGTCAAGATCATACATCTAGTTTTATACTAGGAGTTGAACATCAGCATAGCGGGATTTTCTGTCCTGATTCGTCTGCTCTCACAGGTAAGCTTCATTCGATGGGTTTCGTGAAATGATAGCAATGTACGATAGTGTAGAGAGTATGATCGATGTAAGGTCATGGAGCCCAAGTTCCTAATTCCTAGTCATGTTCTGTATTAATATTCGCCTGCCACAATAGTCTTATATCATACATCAGCTTCTCTACCCTGCCATCGCAGCACATGCTCTAACAAACCACTCATTAATGAAACGATTTAACAGAACGAAGAATTTTGAAACCTGCGACTCACGTGGCCGCAGTCTTGATCACATCAATCTCAACACGTCGCGTGCGACAATGACCAGTGACTTGTTTATCTGTAGCGCAAGGTTCTTGCTGTTGAAAGAAGCCCGTTTCCTCGTGACATAATAAGAATATAGGCCTGTGTAGAATACAAGATCCGTGTTCTGCTAGGCGCGGCCCTATCGCTGGCATAAATGCTGTGCGGTCGCAACTGTTCTATCCGGGCAACGTCGCGGATGTGATATGTACCCTGAACTAATCCCTATATACAGCTGGTATGAGTAGGTCTCTTACGCGCATGGACCGCCCTTACACAAATGCAAGCTGTGCATTGACGAATGAGCCAGAATAATTCTCGTAGAATAGAACTACTAACACAGACAGCGAAAATGTAGATCTCGCTGTCAAATATCATGAAAGACCACCAGGTCTGGCAATTACACGGAGCATACGCTAACCGCGTGTCATATCATGCAGATTGTCTGCAGTCGTATGTATCGTCTACTTATCTATTTACTAGCGTACGATTACGAATTCCGAAAAGTGATACATAAAAAGCACTATGTGCTATTACACTTCCTAGTCACTAGTATTCTAGCATGATAAAATATCTTAGATTTAAATACATATGAAGAAGTGCTGCTTAATATTCATCACAAATTTCTTATTTTAGCGAGCAAGAAGTGAGTGAAAGTCCCATGGAAAATAAAAAGCAACGTGATTTGGTGCTGTGCAATGTTCGTAGCGTACCGTGGTCTCTTGCTATGGAGCCCGGAGGTTAAAAACTAGTGGCGCGCTGAACGATCATGAGACTTCACTAGCGCTTCGATCGCACTAACATATCAAAGTTAACCGAAGAACAATTTTGACGACAAAGAAACCCGACTGCAATAGAAGGCGCCACGTACGTACAAACTAAACTTTGGTTCAGAAGATTATAATCGAGGAGCATTGCAGTTTGCTGCTATATCGAAAAGACGTTTTCACCTCCAATCACCAGGTTTGCTAGCGTCGACCTTAGGCTTCGCAGAAAAGTAGTGATACTTAATAATAATATACGAAAAAACGGATTCTGGCGAAAATGTTATATTATATATATATATATAATATATTCCCAATACGCCCCCTTCTGACATATCTTCTACGAGTGTCGTTTTCTTCGCAGGAGACAACAGCGCCCCTGGCTTCTTGTACCATCTATCAAAGTAAGCATGCCGATGATCATCGATTTCTACTATATACATTGTGTACTGATCGCTCGCATGATTGCAAAAGACTTCCGTCGACGCTTTATCAAATTGTACACTAATACTATATATATAATATTAATAGTATATATTATATATATAGTATATATATATATAATAGTATGGATGATTACAACGTGAAATCAACTGCCTGCTATAACTTAGTGGCGCATGCCTGTGTACTTGGTGTACGTTATTTAGCTAATCATGACTAAGGCCTAATAATTATCACATATAATGTCTAAAGTCAATTTCTGAGTGTGTGTCGATAACACGGCTACCTTGTGACCGCATGTAATATTTTAGAAGAACATGGTATACCAGGTACCTACCATCTGCATGTTGCCAATCGTAATTCGCAATGCATACATCACATTGTATTACACGACCGCGTGAAAGAAACTTGCTGACACAGTAATATAATAAGTTCAAATATTATCGCGACGTAAGCGGGTGTAAACGCAGATGCGCTTAACGATAGATGGAGCCGTCTCTGCACAAAGCCCCGCCAGCAGACTAACGATACACAACTTGAGACGAAACGCCAAAAAATTGGTGTAATGCAATTGTATTGCGGCCGCCGCACGAATGAGCGGACACTAAAAATCGCTTGGGTGACACACCGTGGAGTGTACGTAATCTAACTTTAACATTAAAACGTCCTATCGTAATTATAAGATTATCTGACGTGGACGTTTAATTATACATTCCTGAATCTAGAAGGTCAAGAGTTAGTCTTCAAGCTAATTTGCTGTCCTATACAATCGGCTGCTACAGTTTATTTTTACATGCAAAACGATCATCCTCACCGTCATCACAGACTAATGCACAACTAGCACCACATTAACATCTCACAATGCGTAGATGTGGCACACGTATACTGTGCTACATCTGTATTTAATTTATTCTCAGCTGTAGACCGGATTTTGGGTGAGATGTTTGTTTTTTTTATCTACAGAACAATAAAAATATATAAACGACTATATAAAATTTCCATATTTTTTTACTCAAATACCATCAGCCCCACACGACACCACCACGAGGGGATTGTGACGAGGATGTGACATCAATAAACAAGTAAATTCGCATTTACTAGCCTTATAATACCTACGATTTAACCCTACGCGTAAAATCTCATTACCAACGTGAAGCTCAAATCGGAACACAGTACAGCGTTTCGCCTATCATTCGTGCGAAATTCGTGCCTCGTAGAACCACGCAGATCCGAGATCAGGCTACCAGAACGTACGACAACGATTGCTCCATTCTTTGCCATCAATCCAACGCCATTGCGCGCACACTAATAAATTCAAAACAAAGAGGCAGCTACCTAAACGCTCTATGCAACTCAGCGAGGCAGGTGCTCTCTGAGATATCAGCGCAAACCACACTCGTGAGGCGGCGGAGATAACCTTTGACCCGTAGAATAGTGCAGCTACACAGCCCAACTCTGTGAGACATGAGCGCATCAATATAAGTTCTTCACACGACCACACACTGCGGCCCGGCACGGGGCGCTGGAGGCAGACAGGCCCGGGCTCGGGCAAAATGGTCCGGCTGGGGTGACGCGGAATGGGTTCATGCCGGAAAGGGCGCGGACCGAGAACCGCATGATTTAGCTACGTCGATAGTTTGGCGCTCTATGTCCCAATCTCGCACCGACGACAACGAGCCAACATTCCTCATTCCGCATAGGAGCAAAGCCATCCAGGGGAAAAACACAACGGACTGCGCGCGGCGCAAGTGTTCGCGCTTTTGTCTAAATATAGGGCGTCGCAATGGCGTTGATTGATGCCAAAGAAGGAAACGTGTCGTACGGTTTTAGCATGTAATCAGCGCCGGATGCGGGGTCTACGAGAAACGATTCGCACGAGTGACGCCCGGAAATGTCAACGTGCTGTGGGCGCATGGTGGAGCGCACGAGAGAGAGTTACGCGCGAGTGCAGAATCGAGGGTATTTATAAGGCTAGTAAATCTACGAATTTTCCTTGTTTATTGATGTCACACTCCTCCCTATTATCTACTCCTGATACCATTAATCACATTTATTGATAAAAAGCTTAATCACAAGTGCTGGAGCTTCCGCAATTTACGATTCTGCTTGTTTCTAGGTTCGGAGTGCAGGAGGGTTACTGACTTTTATCAGAGATGGAACTGCATCCTTTCTTAGCCTCTTGAATTTTTTGACTTGCCCTTGTGCTTTTAATATAGGTGGAAGGGATCGGGACAGACAGTTTGAATTTTTTATTAGCAAAATTATTCAGCTTTTGGTTTAGTTTTGATATTGCCATAAGCAATAATGATATACTTCAGTGCCCAGCAGTGAATATTTCTCAACCGTATTTTTCTGTTTACGTATATTTCATGAAATCAAGCCTGGTACATGTAATAACGACCCATGAGTCACACGACGAGAAGCAGAGAAAGCAATGTATTTTACTAATTTCCCATAATAATAATAATTATATTTTTAAATAGGTACAGCATATCACATTTCAAAGCAGCCAGTGATTTTAACCCTTGTCAAATGGACACATAAATTGAGATGCCTCAAAATGATTCTCGCAAATTAGCAGATATTTGCATTGGCTGTCTTTTAACCCGTCAATGTCGGCTCTTCTTATGTTGCAGATCCACTTCCATCTATATACTATATATCAAGTCTTGATGCAAGTCTATATACATGATCATCTACATGTGTCATGTGATGTGGTGTATTATTTACAAATTGCATATCGTTTTATCTGGTATTTTTTACAGAACAAAGGGTAGCAGAATTACACAGATCACCAAACCAAGTAGTGTTTTCCCTAACTTTTAACTGTTAGCTTCACAAGATTGTATTTTATATTAGTTTACATTGATATTATGATTACATATAATTAAACAATCAATAAGTACAGTCTCTGTTCGTGTGCACAGCAGTCAGTGAGTCACTGCATCTGTCATTGCCGTCCTAACGAATTTATTATTTGCAAACGTATATAACATGCAACACGTGATAAATCTAGTACCTATCATGCTCTGTGGGAAACTTGACAAACGCTATATCTGGGAATATATCTAGAATATATTATACAAATGATTCCCGTACCGGCTTGAATATAGACACCCCCATACTCTCTGTGAATATTTAGTTTATTGACGCACGATTAGTCAATATATTAGCAAATATATGCGCGCGGAAGTGAATTACAGATGATTAAATTTCTAAAATTCTAGATACCTATAGACACATGTCTTAGCTATAGTCTCTGTGAATATTGGGTTTATTGACGCACGATTAGTCAATATATTCGCAAATATATGCGTACCGTAATCTCCCGTACCGGCTGGAATATAGACACCCCCGATGCCATTTCGAGTAGGTGACCGCTTTAATCGCCAGGGGCAGCACCATCGAAACGCTTAACAAGCAGGGTATACGAAGTGTCCATTTTGTGTATCCGTTAGTTTGTGGGACCGCCGTCATAGAAAGGAAGTCTAGATCGAGTTTCGACGTTCTAGAACGAACGCATTCTCGACAGAAATTTAATCATCACTGACTAATTCGCATTATTGTTTTATTTTAGAGTATATAATTATTTCCCCTCGAGAAAATATGTTCCTCTATGTCTCACATATATATAAAATTATCTAACAGCACCTGTGAGATCTACAACGTCGTTTTCAGCGAGTTAATTTGCTCCTATATATCCAATATAAATTATTAACTTAGGCTTCGTGCATTTTATACTTTAGCGGTTTTAATATAAGGATTATTTACAAGAGCTGTCCGCAGGCAGGTACGCACCCCCCACACACAAACAAACACACAAACACACACACATACACACCCACACACACACACACACACACACACACACACACACACACACACACACACACACACACACACAAGGTACAGGCAGGTTTAATGACAAATTTGTATATATATATATAATATTATTTACCGCGCGCCATTATCGTGTGTTGCCTTTTGCCTGGTGCCAACAACGACGACTAGGTGAATGTCAGTGTGCAAAGTTAATTATATTCTAAATTCACTTACTGCATTGCATGGGCATGTATGATTGATGATCATAAACTTGAATAGGCTTTCATATGTAACAACCCATCTTATATCGTTAAATAGAAGCTACCATTTCAACTGTGTCCTATCCCTCGATAGATTTCTAGAACTTCCAATGATTTTATATTACTATTATATATATACTTTCTAAGATATTATACTACAAAAGGTATGCAATTCTAAAATTATTGAAAGCGTGGCCATCTTAATAGCATCAAGAGCGTATAAAAAAGGCGTATATAAAGCCTTCTTTATACGCCTCTTGATATCATCTATCTTATAGCAGCTAATTTTTACATTGTAAACAGACATACTTGGTGTCTGTCGACATACAGTTTTAAATATCAATAAAATTCAAATGACAACGCCTGCTTAAAAATAATATATAGCAGTTTTTAATGATCCCACATACCCTGTTGCTGGCGTACGAGTATATATTTCGTTTACATACCATTATTACTTACAATATTTCCCTCGATCGAGAGAAGTGATAAGAGCCAAGCGTAACCACCGAAGGGAAGGGCACTTGTGCGAATTGTGTTTGTGCCACTTCGTTTGCTGCGCAAACGCATACTATGGGGGCGATCGAAGACGCGGTGGCGTAACTTCCAGCAGAATGAGTTGTGCTAGGCAAACACGCCAGGCAATCAGTTTACGTCACTGGAAGCGAATCAAACATCGCGTGCAGTGTCGACGATCGTTTGTACTCACCGACAATGCTCGCATGTGTCACACAAGTTGCGTCGCGCGCATTCAAACTCACATTCCGTAGATATAACGTGCGTATCGGAAACACGGTACGAGCTAACGCAGCCATTCAGTGCTAGGTCAACGTGACATGGGAGACGACAGCTGAACTTGACAAAACATTTCTGTTGACGCCTCCGTCATCCATCCAAACCCCCGATCTCCACTACCTGAAACAGCAACGCGAGAAATAGGCCGAAATTGGACGATAGAACGCCTGGATTGACTAGGGGAGGTAGATGATGGGAGAAAGTAGATGGGAAATAGAATGCTAGAGTAGCAGAAGTGAATTTAGCGTAGATGCGCCTAAAGTAAATCGAAAATCGTTTGAAGCGGAAAAAGTAAGCAGAATGAGGAGTTAGAAAAGTTAATAAAAGTAAGAAAGTAGATAACTTCGTTAGTGGCAAGCTTACTATGCGCGCGCAAGGCTGTATATTTGAGCAGGAATAATGTAAATGTGAAACAGCCGATGGAGGAGCGGGATATATATTATCAAGAGCGTATAAAAGAAGAGCAGCACGCTCTTATACTTTTTCCTTCTTTATACGCTCTTGATATTATGCAAATAAAGAAGGGAGAAACGCGTTCTCGGTCGTGTCTGTTATACGGGGTTCGATTAGTACAACTATTAACATTCCATTGAATTAGTTTTAGTTCATTCTATCTTGTTCGCTGATATATCCATAAAACAGACTGGCTACAAATGTACCAATAATAGGAACGCACGGATCATTCAACCTGTCGTGTGCAACGATATCTCAACATACCTCTGGAACATTCCATGTTACATCTATAAACGGACTGTGGCTCAAAATGGTAACTTGCATAGAGGCCTTTTACACTGCCGCCAAAAAGCCTCCGCCTTGTGGAGAATATTGGCAGTTTCGACCCTGGGTTTTCTCTATTGTTAAACCACCTGGAGAAGAAATGCTCGTAAATATGTGCACCTGCTCTCATGAGCCGTCAAGCGTAAACAATAGACACTGTTCGGTGTTTCTAGTAAACGGTCGATATGTTTGCATTTCATTAGGGACCCCCGTTCTAAAAGATTCTCATAATCATGTGAAACGCAACGTGGTGATATTTAGATGGGAACCGCGTTTTTCGTAGAGCGATTTTCGCCAAGCTGGCTTCGCGGTATTATCTTTAACGATGACTAGGCAGGTATCGTCTCACCACGTGCCTGCCACAGCCAGCTCGTAAGTGCGTGTCCGATCTACAGCCGCCACGCATGCGCAACGGCGTCCGACGAACACCAGCGCGTCATCGCACGCCGACACGAGCTAGCGTCTTGGGCTCTATTGGTTTTGGTCGACGAGCTTTCGCTGACAAGTCGCGACGGCTTCGCAGCTCCTGGGAGATGCGCCTGCTGTTCATTAGCGAGGTGGCCTGCGAACGCATCGGCCGGTGGCAGTCGAGCTGTGGCAGCGCGCACGTGCGCGGAGTGCATGGGCGGTTCGATTGAATCCAGCAAACGCCGTAGCTTGCCGCGCAAACGTCATTCGGTGCAGGTGGTTATGTCAGGCGGTTACGTCGGCTGCCCGTGGGTCACTTGAGTCCTAGGCCGCCGCGGCGCAAGTCGGCAGCCGTCAGATCTTGCCGCGGGACGTGTGCGAAGAGACCGCGAATGTGACACGTTCGATCGCTGCAAGTTCGCAATGCTCATCGGCCTCGGCTACACGCTGGCAGCGCTCGTCTACTGTGTGATCGGTAGGTTGACTAACTTTTTCAACTTATTCTCTTTCACTCTTTCACTCTTTCACTCTTTCACTTTTTCACTCTTTCACTCTTTCAGTTCTCTTTCTCTTCCTCTGCCTCTTTTTCACTTTCTCACTCTCTCCCTTTCTCACTTCACTTTTCCACACACCGGCGTTAGGCGCGAACTGAACGTTATCTGCGATTTGTCGTAGTGATGCGATCGCTATAGTTTAATTAGTGAATACGATAACTTACAACATAGTCATTAACAAATTTGGTTCTATTACTGTAGTTAACTTGCACATTTACACTTCGCGTTAATGTCTTTGTGATGTTATATGCATTTATTAATTTATGGTTTTATATTACGTAAACGTCGCGTAGGCACGTATATGTATATATACAGTGATAATACATTTTAGTATACGAATTTGGAAGATATTGCAGTATTTTGGTGGCGATCATGTAATAACCTGGTCTGTACGACTAAAGCGTGAGCCTTGGTGTCTTTTAATATTTAATGTGATGACGGATTAAAGCTATGCTGTCTAGATCTATGCCTAATTTTACCACTCTACCCGGAGCCCTAGCTTACTTTAATACCAAATGCAATCCTACGCCTAGCCCTAGCAATTATTATACAACTCTAATCCTAAGGTCAGCCATAATTTTAACACTGACCTTAACGCTCGATCAAGCTTTAACCGTAACCCCAACCCTAACCTTAACCATAACTCGAACATAACGGCAACCATCACCTTAACCCAAACTTTAACCTAATCCTTGTGTAAATTAACCACACTTCCAAATTAAACACCAATTCTAACCCTAACATAATTCCATAATTAATAACCCAAATACAACCCCTAACACGTTCCTGAACCAATTCCAACCTAACCAACAACTAACCTAAACCCAAATACGTGGCCGAAACCTCAACCCTAACTCGAAGCCTATCAAAACCGTGAAAACATCCACACCAATTCCTGAAAGATGTACGATGTGAAAATATAATGTAATGTCTCTAATTTAATAAAATGAGAATATATATGGATATATATATATGCGTGCATAGGTACGTGCGTGCGTGCGCGCTCGCATGTGTATATATGTGTATGTATAATCATATTATATCATGTACTCATATGTATGTGGTAGTTTCATTAACTTCATTGTACATAATGCGTACGCGCTGGCTGTAATTTAATATCAAGTATGAAAATGCGTATATTATTCACGGAACAGCTTACTGGATAGGTTGCAGTGTAATTTATAAGCGATTGTATCTCATGATATGAACTTCTGCCTAGGTGGATTATCTTTCAAAATATCTTCATGCCTTTCTGGGCAAATCTCACGTTACATTCTATACTTCGTGTCATAGCTCTGAAAAAGTGTTTGGTTGCGCTATTATATCGCACCTTACATCATATATTCTACATTATACCAAGCTCATCTGTTAAATCCAAAAATAAATGCTAGGTAAATTATTTTCCCTAAGAAATCGTCGTCAAATTATATGATCAAGGTCACGTCGCGTTTCGCGTTCTGCAGTGCATGACGCACAGTGTCGTGTTCTTGCGTTACGATGAGCAGTGCATATAAAATGTTGTAAGTAACATTCTATCAGGTGTAAATTAATTGACCTGAATCTAACAGCCAACGCTCGCTAAGTGGCTAGCAACACTACTTGACTTTTGATGTATCCGAATCACTGATCTGTGCCGACTGGCTAGCACGGCGACATGGTGATCATTACACACCTAGCGTTGGCTTGTCTAAGATGCACATGAGCAAACACGTCAACTTCATGGCGAGACAGCGTTTTTGTCACGATTACCAAGTTCTAATGTTACCTGCATATGGTGGGCATTAGATTTGGCGACACCAGCACTTATGGCGGTGTACGAATAATGTCGAATGAATTCGTTACGATGTAATTCTACTGCTGTCGGCTACACGTGCTTCGCAGTTCGCCCTGCTCCTGTGGTTTCGATAGAGAATTTATTGAGACGAGCTAGTGCGTATCTGATTCAAGAAATCTTATAACCGTTTGACCGCAATCACACAGAAGCAAAGAAAATAATTATTAACGTGCCTAGCCCGTTTTCGCGGCATTTATCGACTGTGTACTTGGGCGTGCGGCATGCAACACAATGCCAAACGAAAACCGCGCGTTTTCTTTCCTGTGTTTTCTTTATCGATATTACGTCTTCATCGCCATATTATCTGTCGATAAGGCGTTTCGATGTTATATTGTATGACACCCGTTCTCATCCATACTCACTCCGTCTTGTAATAATTACATATTTCACCGTTTACGAGCAGCGCGACTGTCGGGTCTAACGATATCGTCATTCCTATCGTCTTCATCTATACGCTAATTGGAGACGTCCTTGGAGGCCCGTGACGGTCGAGCCATCGCAACTGATAGATGCTCACCGCCGTGAGACACGTCGCTGTCTATATATCATGCCGAAACCTCGTAACAGCCGTAGACGCTTTTCGTCCATTACTGTCACATGCCCATCGTCAACGTTGTCGCCCCCCGCGAGCAGCCTGCGACGATATGTGGTGGTAGCGTATTCATTTTCGAGCGCATAGGCGCATGCGTACGCCATTCTAATGAGCTTTCCCACGGGAGAAGCAAACCTGCGGCGAACCGCGATGTTTTAGCGGATATCCGGCGCAGTTTTAATGCTTAGAAATTGTTGTCGTGATCAAAACTATTTCGTCGCCTAATCAAAACGATTCAAATAGGCCTGGGGCCCGTTGTCAGAAACAAATTAGTCTTAACATTAACCTTAACATTAACTTTTTCTCTTAGAGCGTTGACAGAAACTTCGTAAAGTCAAGAGAATTAAAAATTCTCGTAACTTTTCTCTTAACTTAAGAGATCCTAGACCTCCTTTAACTTTAATATTAAGATGAAAATAACACATTTAGACTAAGAATAACAATTATAGTGATCTTATATTTTATATTAATGAGTAATATCATGTGTTTTTCTTAAAAAACACGTCAAAAAAATTAATTATCTACCGATCGTGAAGCAAAACAAAAGTGTCAAAACATTTACAAATGGCGTATGGCATTTGTTCTCGTATTTTAAATACTTTTGCACTGAATATATATATATATTATTTACCGCGCGCATTATCGTGTGTTGCCTTTTGCCTGGGTGGCCCAACAACGACGACTAGGTGAATGTCAGTGTGCAAAGTTAATTATATTCTAAAATTCACTTACTGCATTGCATGGGATGTTATGATTATGATCATAAACTTGAATAGGCTTTCATATGTAACAACCCATCTTATATCGTTAAATAAGCTACCATTTCAACTGTGTCTATCCCTCGATAGATTTCTAGAACTTCCAATGAATTTTATATTACTATATATATATACTTTCTAAGATATTATACTACAAAAGGTATGCAATTCTAAAATTATGAAAGCGTGGCCATCTTAATAGCATCAAGAGCGTATAAAAAAGGCGTATATAAAGCCTTCTTTATACGCTCTTGATATCATCTATCTTATAGCAGCTAATTTTTACATTGTAAACAGACATACTTGGTGTCTGTCGACATACAGTTTTAAATATCAATAAAATTCAATGACAACGCCTGCTTAAAAATAATATATAGCATTTTTTAAATGATCCCACATACCTGTTGCTGGCGTACGAGTATATATTCGTTTACATACCATTATTTACTTACAATATTTCCCTCGCATCGAGAGAAGTGATAGAGCCAAGCGTTAACCACCGAGGGAAGGGCACTTGTGCCGAATTGTGTTTGTGCACTTCGTTTGTGCGCAACGCATACTATGGGGGCGATCGAAGACGCGGTGGGTAACTTCCAGCAGAATGAGGTTTTGCTAGGCAAACACGCACAGGCAATCAGTTTACGTCACTGGAAGCGAATCAAACATCGCGTGCAGTGTCGACGATCGTTTGTACTCACCGACAATGCTCGCATGTCACACAAGTTGCGTCGCGCGCATTCAAACTCAAATTCCGTAGATATACGTGCGTATCGGAAAACACGGTACGAGCTAACGCAGCCATTCAGTGTAGGTCAACGTGACATGGGAGACGACAGCTGAACTTGACAAAACATTTCTGTTGACGCCTCCGTCATCCATCCAAACCCCCGATCTCCAACTACCTGAAACAGCAACGCGAGAAATAGGCCGAAATTGGACGATAGAACGCTGGATTGACTAGGGGAGGTAGATGATGGGAGAAAGTAGATGGGAAATAGAATGTAGAGTAGCAGAAGTGAATTAGGTAGATGGCTAAAGTAAACTGAAAATCGTTGAAGGCGGAAAAAGTAGCAGATGAGGAGTTAGAAAAGTTAATAAAAGTAGAAAAGTAGATAACTTCGTTAGTGAAGCTTACTATGCGGCAAGGCTGTATATTTGAGGCAGGAATAATGTAAATGTGAAACAGCCGATGGAGGAGGCGGATTATATTATCAAGAGCGTATAAAGAAGAGAGACGCTCTTATACTTTTTCCTTCTTTATACGCTCTTGATATTATGCAAATAAAGAAGGGAGAAACGCGTTCTCGGTCGTGTCTGTTATACGGGGTTCGATTAGTACAACTATTAACATTCCATTGAATTAGTTTTAGTTCATTCTATCTTGTTCGCTGATATATCCATAAAACAGACTGGCTACAAATGTACCAATAATAGGAACGCACGGATCATTCAACCTGTCGTGTGCAACGATATCTCAACATACCTCTGGAACATTTCATGTTACATCTATAAACGGACTGTGGCTCAAAATGGTAACTTGCATAGAAGCCTTTTACACTGCCGCCAAAAAGCCTCCGCCTTGTGGAGAATATTGGCAGTTTCGACCCTGGGTTTTCTCTATTGTTAAACCACCTGGAGAAGAAATGCTCGTAAATATGTGCACCTGCTCTCATGAGCCGTCAAGCGTAAACAATAGACACTGTTCGGTGTTTCTAGTAAACGGTCGATATGTTTGCATTTCATTAGGGACCCCCGTTCTAAAAGATTCTCATAATCATGTGAAACGCAACGTGGTGATATTTAGATGGGAACCACGTTTTTCGTAGAGCGATTTTCGCCAAGCTGGCTTCGCGGTATTATCTTTAACGATGACTAGGCAGGTATCGTCTCACCACGTGCCTGCCACAGCCAGCTCGTAAGTGCGTGTCCGATCTACAGCCGCCACGCATGCGCAACGGCGTCCGACGAACACCAGCGCGTCATCGCACGCCGACACGAGCTAGCGTCTTGGGCTCTATTGGTTTTGGTCGACGAGCTTTCGCTGACAAGTCGCGACGGCTTCGCAGCTCCTGGGAGATGCGCCTGCTGTTCATTAGCGAGGTGGCCTGCGAACGCATCGGCCGGTGGCAGTCGAGCTGTGGCAGCGCGCACGTGCGCGGAGTGCATGGGCGGTTCGATTGAATGCAGCAAACGCCGTAGCTTGCCGCGCAAACGTCATTCGGTGCAGGTGGTTATGTCAGGCGGTTACGTCGGCTGCCCGTGGGTCACTTGAGTCCTAGGCCGCCGCGGCGCAAGTCGGCAGCCGTCAGATCTTGCCGCGGGACGTGTGCGAAGAGACCGCGAATGTGACACGTTCGATCGCTGCAAGTTCGCAATGCGCATCGGCCTCGGCTACACGCTGGCAGCGCTCGTCTACTGTGTGATCGGTAGGTTGACTAACTTTTTCAACTTATTCTCTTTCACTCTTTCACTCTTTCACTCTTTCACTCTTTCACTCTTTCACTCTTTCAGTTCTCTTTCTCTTCCTCTGCCTCTTTTTCACTTTCTCACTCTCTCCCTTTCTCACTTCACTTTTCCACACACCGGCGTTAGGCGCGAACTGAACGTTATCTGCGATTCGTCGTAGTGATGCGATCGCTATAGTTTAATTAGTGAATACGATAACTTACAACATAGTCATTAACAAATTTGGTTCTATTACTGTAGTTAACTTGCACATTTACACTTCGCGTTAATGTCTTTGTGATGTTATATGCATTTATTAATTTATGGTTTTATATTACGTAAACGTCGCGTAGGCACGTATACGTATATATACAGTGATAATACATTTTAGTATACGAATTTGGAAGATATTGCAGTATTTTGGTGGCGATCATGTAATAACCTGGTCTGTACGACTAAAGCGTGAGCCTTGGTGTCTTTTAATATTTAATGTGATGACGGATTAAAGCTATGCTGTCTAGATCTATGCCTAATTTTACCACTCTACCCGGAGCCCTAGCTTACTTTAATACCAAATGCAATCCTACGCCTAGCCCTAGCAATTATTATACAACTCTAATCCTAAGGTCAGCCATAATTTTAACCACTGACCGTAACGCGTCGATCAAAGCTTAACGCCGTAACCCAACCCTAACCTTAAACCATAACTCGAACATAACGGCAACATCACGCTTAACCCAAACATTTAACCTAATCCTTGTGAAATTAAACCACCACTTCCAAATTAAACACAATTCTAACCCTAACATAATTCCATAATTAATAACCCAAATACAAACCCTAAAAACACGTTCCTGACACCAAGTTCCACCCTAACAACAACTAAACCTAAACCCAAATACGTGGCCGAAAACCTCACCCTACTCGAAAGCCATCAAAACCGTGAAACATCCACACGAATTCCTGCAAAGGATGTACATACGCATGAAAATAAACTGTAAGTCTCACTTTAATAAAATGAGAATAATATATGGATATATATATATCGCGTGCATAGGACGTGCGTCGCGTGCGCGCCGCAGTGTACTAATGGTGTATGTATAATCATATTATAATCATGTACTCAGTATGTATGTGGTAGCTTTCATTAACCTTCATTGTACATAATGCGCTACGCGCTGGCTGTAATTTAATATCAGTATGAAAATGCGATATTATTCACGGAACAGCTACTGGATAGGTTGCAGTGTAATTCTAATTTTATAAGCGATTGTATCTCATGATATGAATGTGCCATAGGTGGATTTATCTGTTCAAAATATCTTCTATGCCTTTCTGAGGCAAATTCACGTTACATTCATATACTATCGTAGTCATAGCTCTGAAAAAGTGTTTGGTTGCGCTATTATATCGTCACCTTACATCATATATTCTACATTATACCAAAGCTCATCTGTTAAATCCAAAAATAAATGCCTAGAGTGAATTTATTTCCCTAAGAAATCGTCGTCAAATTATTATGATCAAGGTTCACGGTCGCGTTCGCGTTCGCCCAGTGCATGAACGCCACAGGTCGTGTTCTTGCGTTACGATGAAGCAGGTGCATATGAAAATGTTTGTAAGTAACATATCTATCGAGGTGTAAATTAATGACCCTGAATCATAAAACAGCCAACGCCTCGCTAAGTGGCCTAGCAACACTACTTGACTTTGATGTATTCCGGAATCACTGATCTGTGCCGACTGAGCTAGCACGGCCGACATGGATGATCATTACCACACCTAGCGTTGGCTTGTCATAAGATGCACGATGAGCAAACACGATAACTTCATGGCGAGACAGCGTTTTTTTGTCACGATTACCAAGTTCTAAACTGTTACCTGCATATGGTGGGCATTAGATTTGGCGACACCAGCACTTTGCGTTGCTACGAATATGTCGACATGAATCGTCGATGTAATTCTACTGCTTAGCTCGGCTCACACGTGCTTCGCAGTTCCGGCCTGCTCCTGCTGGTTCGGATAAGAGAACTTTTGAGACGAGCTAGTGCGTATCTGATTCCAAGAAATCTTATAACCGTTTTGACCGCAATCACACGAAGCAACAGACAATAGATTATTAACGTGCCTAGCCCTGTTTTCGCCGGCAATTTATCGACTGTGTACTTGGGCCGTTGCGGCCTGCAACACAATGCCCAACGGATAAACCGCAGCGTTTCTTTCCCTGTGTTTTTCTTTATCGATATACGTCTTCATCGCGCCATATTATCTGTCGATAAGGGCGTTCGAGTTGTATCTGTCATGACACCCGTTTCAATCCATACCACTCGTCTTGTAATAATTAACATAATGTTCACCGTTTACGAAGACAGCTGCGAACTGTCGGGTCTAACGATTCGTCATTCCTATCGTCTTCATCTATAGCCTATTGAGACTTCCTTGCGAGCCCGTGACGTGTCGAGCCATCGCCGCAACTGATGGATGGCTCACCGCCGTGAGAACGTCGCTGTCTAGTATATTCATGACCGACCTCGTAAACAGCCGTAGACGCTTTTCGTCCACTTACTGTCCACATGCCCATCGTCGCACGTTGTCGCCCCCCGCGAGCAGCCTGCGACATAATGTGTGTAGCGTATTCATTTTCGAGCGCATAGGCGCTGCGTACGCCATTCTAATGAGCTTTCCCACGGGAAGAAGCAAACCTGCGGACGAACCGCGATGTTTTTAGCGGATATCCGGCGGCAGTTTTAATGCTTAGAAATTGTTGTCTGTGATCCAAACTATTTCGTCGCCTTTCAAAAACGGATTCAAATAGGCCCTGGGGCCCGTTTCAGAAACCAAATTAGTCTTAAACATTAACCTTAACATTAACTTTTTCTCTTAGAGCGTTGACAGAAACTTCGTAAACAGCCAGAAATAAAAATTCTGCTAACTTTCTCTTAACTTACAGAGATCCTAGACCTCCTTTAACTTAATCATACAGATGAAAATACACATTTAGACTAAGATTAACAATTTATGATCTTATTATTTTATATTAATGAGTAATATCATGTGTTTTTTCTTAAAAAACACCCGTCAAAAAAATTAATATCTACCGATCGTGAAGCCAAAACAAAAGCTGTCAAAACATTTACAAATGGCGTATGGCCATTCTGTTCTCGTATTTTAAATCTTGTTGCACTGACCCACGACTTTCGCGTCTCGTGTTACAGTGTGAGATTTGTCGTGTTGTGCAGAATAAATTCAAGACCGTGTCGTTTTTCATCAAAATATTATTTATATGTCGTTAGGCCATCATAATATGCATAAATTCTGTGAGATGTACAATAAATGTGTATGAATTTGAAAATTGTGATCGCATTCTCATCGCATCAGCAGCCTTGTGATGGAAGTCCTGTTTATGCATAAGTTTTCACTTAAGTTAAGTTTAGTTCGATAGGTTTGCTGTCACGCTATTAACTTTTCTCTTAACATTAACATTAGTCTTAAATTATCGTACTTTACGAAGTTTCTGACAACGGGCCCCTGGGCTGGGCTGCATTACGGCTGCATCCCCCTGCGAGTTGGACTTGATGCCACTGTGTTCATTAGCAGAGTAGGCGAGTGCCTGCATAAAACATCCGAACATCATGACTCTGTGTGTGTGCTGGGTCGTTTGTGGTGTGTGGGTGGCTGTGTGTGTGTGTGGTGTGTGTTGCGCGCGCGGCGTGCGTGCGTCGTGCGTGCGGCGTGTGTGTGAATGTGTATGGGTGTGTGTGTGTGTGTTGCTGTGTGTGTGGTGTGTGTGTGTGTGCGTGCGTGCGTGCGTGCGTGCGTTCGTGCGTGCGCCGCGCGCGTGTGTGTGTTGTGTGTGGTGTGTGTGTGGTATGTGTGTGCTCATTCACTCTTTCGTAGTATACCACCTGACGCAACGGGGACAGTAAATACTATTGGCAAAGACATGAGTAATATATATGCTAATCAAGTAAGTTGTTTTATAACGAAAGCTACTAACAATGATTATTTGCTATTCTGATGAGATAAGCCTATATATATTTATATATATATATATATATATATATATATATATATATATTACATATATATACTAGTAAGTAAAATCAAATACGAGACAGATTACAATGTAGCTGCATTCTGTATGAGGCACGTAGTTTTTCTTCTAAGATGTAATTATCTGTGTGTGTTGCCTGCTATATAACTGCCCCCTTGTTCTGAATGTTGCAAGTACACATTTTGATACTATGGCGGAGTGGCGTACGTGGTGATAACGGTGACCATCCATCAAATGCTGCGCTCATGAATCCAAGCATATACAGAGATAGCTCGTCACGTGATGCGAGACTAGACACTTAAAGCACCAGACAACTATAAATACCAAACAGTGCAGAATAAGGTGATTTATGTGCAGGTGCGGAAAGAAGAACACATTCTTGGTCGCCGATCAAGATTCTCCAGATCAAATCACCACTGAATATATGTAAATCATCTTGCGTCGGTTTCTCGCACTGCAATATTAGTAAGATCATTTATTGCGCCAGCCCCTGGTTACAAACAAAACGTTGCTGTCGCTTGTGTGCACGCTACAACATTGGGGCGGAAGTAATCTATAGTTAGTATCACAAACACCGCCGTGCGACCGCCTTCGAGTAATGTATAATGCGGCATAATTCCTCGATATGATCGCCCACGCATAACTATCATATCAACAACAACAAGAGCAACAACAAAAACACAATAATGATAAACACTAACCTTGTATCACGCCTATTTTTGCACAGCTAGTCGCTACACGTAACCTTGCCAGCAGGTGCGTACCACCGTAACTAATATCAGCAACGCCTAGCTCAAACATAAGCCTCGTTCACACGAGACCTCGTATTTCTGAAATACCGGATTTGCGAAATACCGTATCTGAGACAAATACGCGCGCGAGCGTTCACACGCTGATTCGCGGCTCCAGAAATACGGTATTTGCGAGCTGCGAGCTGCTTTAAATAATCAAGCGAACAATGCGAATAAACAATGCAATGCGCACCAACTGCCGGATAAAATACGTAGACTGCGTCCGCGCCGACAGTTCCACTCGCGTTACACTAGAACTGTCCGACGCGCGGACCAGTCTATAAAATACGCGGCTTCAGAAATCCGGTATTTAGCGTTCACACGATAAAATGCGCGAAAATGCGATAAACGCGAAAAACGCGAAAAACGCGAAAAACGCGATAAGATACGAGGAAATGCGCGGTCCAAGAAATCCGGTATTTATCAAGCACGGCAAATTATTCGGGGTCTGGGAAGCCTCGTATTTACATGAAGTACCGGATCTGTTTAGATACCGTATTTCTTGGGCCTCGTATTTTGCCTCGTGTGAACGCTAAATACCGGATTTCTTGCTACGTGTGAACGCTAAATACCGGATTTCTTGCTACGTGTGAACGCGGCTGATGTCTCGTCCCCTAGATTCTCTGATGAAAGCTCTAAAAATTATTGTCTCTAAATAAATTTTATCGAATGTATTCATGAATGAAGAAGATGGAAACTGTCGCCGACACGCTTATAGCTATTAGGGATTCACTAATTATCACATTCTCTTCATTGCTTGTATGTTTTTGTAGAAAGCCAAACCTGTCGAGCTGTGGCTAGGTTTAAATACGGTGCTCTGTTGTGTATACTTTCTAGATCGCTGGAGTAAACGCCCGATACAAAATGTTGACTGCAGAGCGCAGTGAAGCACGTACTACGGAATTGGTCTAACGAATTAACTGCGGCCCAAGAAAGTAATCCTGTTATTATGAATAACGATAGGAACTACCTAACTACAACATAATTAAAGATATAAAAAATGAACTCAACCACACAATTCAATTCAAACCACAAATTCAAAAATTCAAAAATTTCGAACCATTACCGAGCTAATTACACGTAAATTCGGCTACGAGTCATACACTAAAAGCTCATGACTCGTAATTGAATCGTTCATGTTTAAGTAATTATCACTGTGCATTTGTAACTGGGTGCATGGGTATACAACCTCCCCCCCCCCAACAACAAACAACCTCTGTTGAACCTGACGACATATGGAAATTTTGAGTGACTTTCCACACAAACTCCAGATGAATTCACTGCCATGGTTCCTAAATCCATTTAGGCCATTTAGGTTTGTTTGAGAGCTTCGTACAGAAACGTTAAGCCTCGCCACACAACCATGAGTAATTTTTAATGCCTACCCTTTCCGGTTCTCGCTCCTATCACGCACTGCAGTTTCAGGTGACCCTAGATCTACATCACAATTTTGCAAAAACCTGCTGGTCATTCGGTTTTGTCTTTTTGTTTAGTGAAAGTCTAAACTCGTCACTCCAGTCTAATCATAACAAAGGTTGTTCCATTAGGTTGAGAGTTTGTTCCCTAAAGATAGGGTCGAGTTAAAATAGTATACGATATATAATTTATAAAACGATCATAAGTAAGTAAAAGCACTAGCTTTAGCTTTTATTTATTCTTGATAAGATATATATCAAGAGCGTAAGCCTTCTTAATACGCTCTTGTATATATCAATATGAGACGTATATAACTCACGTGTTTATTAAAAATATTTAGTCAACATTATGTAAGAATAAATGTGGGAATAGCAAATGTGCGATGATTAGTTTTATTTGAGCATTGCCTCAAATACTCTGTAACAATATGATCATCGCAATGCAATTCGGGCAATAGCACATTCTGGGGACACGCCGACTGAAGTACTTTAACACTGCGTCTTAGTGGAGCAGTGTCGAATAACATATACGAGCATAGTCAGACTAGGTAATACAATAACAGACGTATGTCTTTCGGCTACCGAATAATGCCATTATTTAGCTTTAAAACGCTACTCTAGGAAGTATTTGCCTCTCCAACAAGGCACGTCAGCGCGACGGCTGTACTGAGCTTCGCATGTCAATCGATGACGCCGGAAGCATTACACGCAGATTTATTTTGATCATACGAACGAGCGGCGCGAATGGTAAAACCCCGGTAAATAGTGCTCCACAATGTGCGCACTTCTCCTGATGAAAAATCACATAGCATGCAGGCGATTAGAACCATATTCGTCGAGATGCTTCGGTGATGACCTTAGTCGAGACACGCGAGTGTTCGATGCCTAAAATCGTTGCCTAAATAAATAAATAAAAAAAGATGATCGATCGATTTTGTTACAAAATCAATTCGACACGTGCAACTCTATTAATAGGCTACTCATTAGTGTTTACTCAATTGGACTATATACCACAACAGTACAACAACACACACACACACACACACACACACACACACACACACACACACACACACACACACATACACACGCAATAGTTACCGACATGTAAACCGTGGCTGTTTTTTGCGTCGTTTTGCGCGACTTTGTTATGTTCACCTATTTCAGCTGGAGAAATACCACAGGACGATGAGGAATGTATGTTCATCACGCCCATCAATAATAGCACACTGACGCCATGCGATCCGACGAAGATCCCGATATACATTGGTGGCCTACTGGCGCTAACGGGCGATTCCCCGTCACCAGGAATGGTTCCCGCCGTACAAGTGGCCCTTAGCGACATGAATAATCACCTGAGTCTACTGACTAAGCACGAGGTGCGCGTTATCTACGGTGACACTGAGGTGAGTGAGCACGCCACATATGATATATATATATATAATAATATATATATTTGTATTATATATATATATATAGAGGGTTCCGAGACTTGCACTAAAATAGCAATATTACCCACAATCCTGTGCCGTCGGCCATACCGGTTCGAAAAAGGGCGAACATGTGTTGCGTGTAATCTGCCGATCTGCACAATCAACCGATTTTACATTGGCTATAGTGTTATTATTGCAATAGATATTAGCAGTAAGTGGATTCCGATTTTGCAGACAGGTTCATCAGCTGGTTTTGGTGTGCTAGAGTTCGAGATGATTGTGCAGACCCGGTTAATATGCGCCGGTTTTACAGGGTGTTGCAAGCAGGTTAATTATCAGCGTAGGTTGTGTTAATTGTTATAGAGTTCGATGAGATTGCGCAGGCCCGGTTTTGCAAGCAGGTTTATCATCGTGGGTTTTAGGCACATGCACTTGGAACTTATATCAATAAAAAAAAGGATTAGAGAGTTATTCTTTTATTCATGTTGTTTGTGCACAGGGCGGGCGTGCGGTGTACTTGTGTGTTGCAGATGAGCATTTGACCGGCATTTACGGGTAATTATCGGCAATAATAAGCGACATAGAGTAGAGAAACATTAAGACTTTGGTAGTAAATATATTTCGTGTTTAATTCGCCTCACATTAAAGTGTGGCTCACTCTGATACCGATTGCTGCAGTTGACAACACCGCAGGAGAGCGGCGTTGTGATGCATTTGCTTAATAGGCGAATAAAATGAGCAGAGGTGCGTTGCTCAATGTACTTGTACAGTGCCTGAACTGCATGCTTCTGTCACCAACATGACCGGTGGCGTTGCATTGTGGGTAATTTGAAAATTCGCGGAACCTTCTATATATATGTACTAGCGGGATACCCGGCGTTGCCCGGGGAAATCAGTGGCGTTACTCAGCTGGTGACCGCTTAGTTGAAAGGAAAATACCCCCAAAAATCCAACTAACTATCTATCCATGCATCCATCCATGCATCCATGCATCCATCCATCCCATTCCATGCCATCCCATCCCATCGCACCGCATCCCATCCCATATCCCATCCCATCCCATTCCATCTCATCACATTCAGTGCCATGCCATACCATGCTATGCCATACCATGCCATGCCATGCCATGCCATCCCATCCCATCCCATCGCACCGCATCCCATCCCATATCCCATCCCATCCCATGCCATCCCATGCCATCCCATGCCATCCCATGCCATCCCATGCCATCCCATGCCATCCCATCCCATCGCACCGCATCCTCTCCCATATCCCATCCCATGCCATCCCATGCCATCCCATGCCATCCCATGCCATCCCATGCCATCCCATGCCATCCCATGCCATGCCATCCCATCCCATCTCAGGGGCGTGTACAGGGTTAGGGTTAGGGGGGTCTAACCGTAACCCAAACTTGCGAGCAAGCGAAGGGAGGGTATGGGGGCCCTCCCTCAGAAATCTTTTGAAATTATACCCCCTTAGATGCGTTTTCTGCGCGAGCAGGGGCGGTGGGGGGGGGGTCCGGACCCCCTGGAGGCTTGGCGGAGGTTATGTTTTCACCGGCGTGTGTTTGAGTGTTGGTTTGTGGGTTTGTGTTCGCTCGCTGTTCGGCTGATTGGCCCGCCACCGCCGCCGCCTCCGCGCCGGAACAGCCTGTATCATACAGGTTAAGCCTAACTGAAAAAGTTATGGACGGATTGTCATAAAATTTTCAGGATACGTCAGAAATGGGCTAACTTACAATTGGTGAGATATTGGTGGTGATCCGGATCCAATTAATTAATTAACTAATTAATTAATTAATAAAATTTCCAGGATAGGTCAGAAATGGGGTAACTTAGAATTGATTACATTTTTGTGGTGATCCGGATCCAATTAATTAATTAATTAATTAATTAATTAATAAAAAATTTTACATTGAGAGAATTCAGCTGCCTTGGCGGAGGTCTGTGCTCTCCGAGTGCTCTAGTTTATGAATGTTTAACTTTTTAACTTTTTAAAATTTTTGGTTTTACCAGAACCACCTCACAGACGTGCTGATTGTGAAAATATCTTTAGTTTTCCTCTAGGCGGCGGAGTTCTCTAGTTATGCGCGAACACACAAATTCGGCTGAACAACTTTATATATATAGATATGTTGTTTCTGAACATCGCCATGCACAGCGCGCGTGGTGGTGTGAGTATTAGTTAAACACTGTTCTGTGCATCCTGCCATAAACGAAAAGGTGGGGGGTGTTAGTGATCAATAATGGGCGCTTTAAGGTTTGCTTTTGCTTTTTTGGATCTTATACTTTTGTCTCTCAGTAGATTCCCTTTTCGGTGACGCTTCACAGAAGATCACATGACGTTTTCACTTCATGCTATACTATCTTCACCCTCTTTCTCTATTACTCCCTCTCTTCCTCTTCCTCTCCCTCTCCTTTCTCTCTCCTGCCACATCTTACCAGCCTCCCTTTCCCCATTAACTCCCCTTCCGCTTCTTGTACACATTTGTTTCCACTACTTCCGGAAAAACTACAAAGTTGGCATTGCACACTTGCATGTCAAAAACTATCATATATGTTCAAGAGCGCATAAAGAAGGTTATCTTCTTATATATTACCTTCTTTATACGCTCTTGATATGTTCCATTTATTGCCCGTTCATAGTCCACCCAAACAATATAGGTTATTGTTTTCCAGCGGCTTGTTTTTAAGCAAATTTTAGTTTGTTAACTACCATATTGAAATTTGATCTTGAAAAAAACTATAACTGGTAACTATTTGGTTGTTTAACGTCCGAACTTCCTAATTAACTCTCCCGTGTACTACTCAATAAAATGTACGGCGGCTTGACATGTCAAAGGATTGTTATAGACATCGTTAATCTATATAAAAAAATAGAGAAAGATTAGGTATTACTCAGGATAAAGTCGTACGATGTACAAATTCTATGTATGTACGACTACTTATATTCTACGTTATACTTACTCGCGAAATGGCCGCCTCCGGCGGCCATATTCGCTCGTTACGCTGATGAGACTACGATGATTTCTCTAAATCCCGGCCCGATTCATAGTAATTTGTTAGTAAAATATTAACTTGATACGAAGACAATAATACAAGGATCCTGTTACTAACATAAAATTTTCTGTCCCGGTATTTTCATTTCTATATAAAACACTTTGTACACACCTTCTAATTCATTGTTTTTCTCTTCAAATTAAGGCTAATATAATATACGGAACCCGCTTAATACGATTATTTTTCTTTGGCCCGTCAGTTTCGTACTAACGGGGTGCGACTGTAGTAATGAATAGTAGTAATTTAATGAGGAGTTTAGGCCTTGCAGTAATTGTATCTATTTGTGAAGAATTTAACGCTACTAAAGTTCTTAATTATACATATAAACCTATATAAAATACCTTGTACACACCTTGTAATCCACAATTTTTTCTTTTTTAATTCGGGGCTAATGTTGAAGTGGTAAATACGAAACCCGCTTAATACAATTATTTTTCTTTGGCCCGTCAGTTTTCTACTAACGGGGTTTTACTATAGTAATGATTCTTGTGGCAAAAAATGTAGGCAAACGCTTCGCAGTAATGGTTTATATCCTCCGCACGTAGTGTAGCGGAACGTATTGTTTTCCCGCGGTTTGTGTGTTTGTTTGTGTGTGTGTGTGTGTGTGTGCGTGTATGTTTGATGTGTGTATGTGTGTGTGTGAGTGTGTGTGCGTGTGCGTGCGCGTGCGTGTGCGTGTGCGTGTGCGTGTGCGTGTGTGTGTCTGTCTGTCTGCTCGATATTTTTGCAACCGTTAGAGGTAGAAACTTCACCAGAGCTGGACCTTAGAGGGCGGTGGAACCCTATTTATTTTGAGTGCCTTTCACTCAAGGTCAAGGGTCACAGGTTCACATTTGATGAATGGATAGATAGATAGATAGATAGATAGATAGATAGATAGATAGATAGATAGATAGATAGATAGATAGATAGATGGATAGATAGATA
>NW_014578094.1:50526-60179 GCF_000485595.1 Priapulus caudatus
TAGATAGATAGATAGATAGATAGATAGATAGATAGAAAAATAGATAGATTGATAGATAGATATGCGCTGAGTGCGAGCGTGCAGGTGGGGAAGGACTTGATTCCACAGCCAGCGCGTGTGCCCTGGCGAATCCACTGCAAGGTTACGTGACAGACTATTGTATCCCTTAGCCTGTGGTTGCGTGTTTGTAAGTCTACAGCCATCGCACCTAGCGGAAATGAACTGAATCGTGCATGTTTTCCAGGGAGATTTTCCATTAGATTTTCTAAATATGGTTTTTTTAAACATTTAACCCAACAATAAAGTGTTAGAATCGAACCGGATGCGTAGGAATAAAGCATGAAATTTTTTAGCCGGATTTGTGCACGCGCCTAGAAGTTATGCAGGAACAAACAGAACGACACTACTCAAATTATTATATAGATGGTTAGGATTGCTCAATTATATTATGCCTAACATGAACCTAAACCGTATGCCTGAGTGATGAGCGTATATACAGCTGAGCCCACCGTCAGGCACGAGTGGGGTTGCGTGCGAAATATTCACAAAAGGCATAATACGGCTTCGACAAGCCAGCACGCAGACGCGTGCAGTGTTCTGCATGTCAACATGTACCGCAATGTCAACAACAACGCGTATCTAGTTCGTCTCCACTTCTTTTTTTTCTGATCATTTTCACCTCATATTAATCAATCTCACATTGCCATATAAAAGCGCACAATGATGACATTTTTGTTTGCTCATTCGTTCTAATGCGATAGCGAGCGATAGCGTCAGATCACGCAGTGACGGGGGGGGGGGGTATCGCGCGCAGCGCAAGTCTGAGTTCTGCGTTACATTTCTGTAAACAACTTGTACAAACCATCATGAAACTATCGAACACACACATGCGCGCACGCACGCAGGCGCACCGCACGCACTTATACACGCCGCGGTGTGCGCACACGCGCACGCAAATAAATGAATCAATATATAAATAAATAAATAAATATCAATATACCAAATATATACAATATCAAAATACATTATTATACAAATTTGCAGGAAATATACAAAAAGTTAATTTTCCTGACAGAGTCTGATCTAAACAACAACAACAACCCAATAACATTTTAATTTACGTGGCTATCTAGGAGTGTAAACGATTTGTATATTTGCCTAATCGACCGGCTAGTTTCAGTTTTTGGTTACCAAACTTGGGTTACAATTTCTTTCAGCTATCTTACAGCTATAAATGACACCACATTATACATCGAAATTATACATCGAAGTTTCTAAATTGTTACACCGTGACTATATTGACCTTAGCAACCTCCATGATGAGTCATTGGTTGTATCAGGAGACATTGACATGAGGTGCCTTGTGGTAGCATTTCGATGCTCAATTGAGCGCATGGCTGTCTCCGATGACATCTCAATATAAAATGGCTGACAATTAGGGCTAACTATTGACGCATTTTTACCGAGATTTAAGCGGCTTATAATGGACACGTGCGGTTGTTTCTCGGTGTCGCAACTTCAACTGTCACGTAGTACGCTATATAGGCTCTATCTTTCGATAAGTGTTTGAAATCTTTGCAATACTTAGGACTTAAGGGAGGCAAACTCTCCAGCACCGACAGCTGAAAATTCAGCAGCAGCTTCATGTAGCTGTAGTTATGAAAGTGGTAGTGGTAATGGTGCTGGTAATGGTAATGGTAGTGGTAGTGCATGATATAGTAGTGTCGGTAGCCATTAGGTGGGCGCTATCGCTCTAAGGAATCGATTTAGCTACAATTCCTGTGCGATGCATGGTTGCCCAGTGGATAATATCAGGAGTCTATCAATATTGATAGACTCCTGATAATATCTCTACATGATTTGTACTCCGCTCAGTGAGTGTTTTCATCTGATACCAATATTTTGGCATGTACTGTTGCAATTTAAACTAAATCCCGATATGTCGCGGGGTTAATTGGGGTGCGTGACTATACGACGCCACGCACCGTAGACAAAAAATGGCATCATCGATTGGTTAGTTATTTGGACACAAGAGAATTTAACACTGTACGTATTGACGCATTGTCGCGTTGTAAGTTATCACGCTATGCCAACAAAATCACATGGTCTCATTTTCTACTATGGTAATGTATATCAGTCGACCCGCCCTGCTGTAACATCGCATTGCGTATCAAACTATTCTAGTGGGCTTTCAGCTTCCTGAGGCGGAAATTAACGCCACGTAGAGATCTTTTCTCGTTTTCAAGCCAGAAAAACAACATGAATGCATAAGACGCCTAGCCATAAGCCTCTTTACATGAACACGACGGGCTAGCCCCGTACGATACTACGAATCCACAAAGGGTTAAACAGCCGTGTCATATACCCTCAATACATCTCAGCGGATCTTAGAAATGTTAGAACGAGCATCGACAGCAAATTAAATGTACACAACTTACGGCCGTATGTATAGCTTTCCTCGTGCTCGGTTGTGGAGTTCTTCCTATGCAACCGAGTTAGACAACTCCTTCTAGACTCTAGAGACACGGGGCCGATCCCTGACTCGTAGCAACACTACATGCTTTCGGGAGGGTATACTCTTGTGCTCACTGTCTGTCCCTCTCACTATGAGAGCTTCAGATCACGTTTACGTCGTGAGTATTTATTATCGCAAATTTTCCTGGATCGCCGAAGACCGGGGTAAAATTACGTCTACGTGCATCAACAGCGTACGGAAAGAGGACATAATACATGCGTTTTTGGAAGATACCTATACGGCTGCACCAGCAGCACGTTGACTCGTGAAATAGCGTTGATCGTGTATTAATAATATACGTGTAAACAACGAAGAGTCGCCGAAATAGATAATCGTACAACGCGCTTATATTGACGCAAGCTTTACCGAGATCGACCTGTACGTAATTTGCGAGAAAATGACGATTTTCATTGAAACATAAGTATCTATACAATATCTAACTATATATTATCTTGCAAAATGGTATTAATAGACCGTTTTTGTGGACCTTATTGCAACCGGTTATTCTCGTGTTACTGCATGATTTAGTACAATATAAGCGTCATAGCGAATTTTTAGGTCTACCTAAATGTGAGCTCGTCACTATGGAAGGACGACGGGCAGACTCATTTTGCCAGTGAATTTGAAGAGTATCTAGAACTCGATTAGAGTCTCGAATCTATTACTATGAAAACAGTATATTTTTACGATCTCAACGGTTCACCTTAAACGAACCATATCTGTTTTTTCCGTGCTTATTCATTTCAAAAATGTACAATTTGTTTAAATTATACGTTGTCTACATTATTTATTGAATTAATAATAATTGTATAGTGATTTTGTGCTATGGGAGCTTAGGCACTCCTATACTGCTATTTGTCTAGGCTCTGGGGGGTGTTCGTGTACATGGCTCTTTTAGAGCAAAACCTTATATTTTCTCATTCTTTATGTAAAGACTCTCAAAAACAGTTTGGGTAACACCTCCAGATGAAGTACGTTTTTTCTGTACAGCTCATTATGTGATTTTTGGCTAGACGCCAAAGTGCAAAAATGGCAATATTGAAGTTTCCGAGCATAAATGTTTATTAAGCAAGCGAGCAACATTGAATGAGTATTACTAACAACTTTCTAGCATGATTTGTTTCCATAAACTTTGTATCATGGTACGAAATGGCTACATTTTGCTCAATTTTAGCAAAAAAAATAGCCAAATATTGCGTTCACTTTGAAAGTAGCTCTAAGTATGATTGCTTTTCACTCACACAATATTGTAGCTGGAGCTACCAAAATTGGCCAAAAGTTTCTATATTAAGTGCTCTGAGTGGCCCAAGCTTCATAATGATGCTTCCGCGCTCTATATGATGCACAGCGGGGCTGATATAACTCAGGGTCAACCCTACCCCCAAATAGTAGCCTTTTGCGAATTTCGTCAAATGATGATAATTCCGTATGTAAGTGACATCGGAAGTTGATTTTGTGGCTACATATAGGTTTTTTGACACCAATGAATTGATTGACACCATTATTATACATTTTAGAGTTTACCTAATTAGAGGATGAAGGCTAATCTCAAACCTGAGAACAATGACTATAGCCATCGGAAGAACAGTTCATATGTCATAGACATAGTGGCCACAGTTCGTAAGGTTCGTGTGACTAGCCTCTCCAGCTTCAAGGCTTTCCTCATAGGGTTTGTATCCATTTCGGATATATACCACCAGTTCGGGCGATGTAATCAGATAAACCCTCAGTAAATGATAACGAGAAAAAGAGGCCTCACTGAAACTGTATCAATAGAGTACAGTTTAATTGAACCAGAGACACCTCTACCAAAGGAGATGGACAGATTCTTGCCTTCAAACATAAATAAGTTTTTTCTCGAGAAGCTAATCTACTGCCATCTTCGTTCACATACTTCAGAAACATTACAATATCCCACTGTGCTCGGACAAGTAACCAAAGAAGACAAGGATTGGTAGTGCATCATATGGTCCATCAAGGCCTGTAAAAAGCATTGCCACACCTTAAATCGCCATTTGAAGAAGCTGACCTCCGAATACTCATCCACGTCTTGGACTCTCTCAATGCAGGACACAAAGTGTGTGTTATAATCCCCAACGATACAGATGTTATTGTTGCTCTCCTCTACCACATGCCCGTCTTTCACCAACACAACCTTGAGGAGCTGTGGGTGCGACTTAGAATAGGAGATACAACTCGATATATACCCCTTCATACCCTGTTCCAGCGCCTGGGTAATCGGCTCTGTGCAGTACTGCCGGCTATACACAGTCTTACAGGGTGTGACCTAACCAGCAAAGTTGGTACAAAGAAGACAGCTCTAAAGACAGAGCCTGAAAAGTTGCTGAAACACTTTGGGAAATTACCAACCCTCTCTCCGGCCATGACCCGCAACGCCGAGCATTACTTAGTGAAGGTACTCCAAAGAAGTAGCAATGCTAAGTGTTTCTCTGAATATCGAGCAGAGGTTTTCCACTTCAGCAAAGAGGGTTCTCTCTACAGCCTACCTCGGACTAGTCAAGGACTCCTGCCTCATATCAAGCGTGCATTCTACAATGCCTACACCATAAGCCATGCCCTGGAGTGCCATCTCAACCCTGAAAACGTTGAGACACTAAAGCCAGAGGATTGTGGCTATGTGAACGAGCAAGAACAGCTGGTACCCGCAACATCGTGGAAATCCCTCGAGCCTCATTGGTCAGTCTCCTGTTCATGTGCTAAGTGTTCAAGGTCAATTTGCACATGTAGGTGAGCAATAGGCAAGCTCCATGTGTGGAGCGCCATATCGCACAACCCCCTGGGGTGAAATGCAGTAAATTTTGGCAGTGTAAGAAAACATTACCACATGCTTGTAAAAACCCAATTGTTTGATAGGATTAGGTTGGGTTCTGCTATGTTGTCTAGCATGCTTAACCTTTGCCATTGTTCAGCTGAAGTTCGGTTAGGGTAGAAACATTGTATATATTTATAATTGAGTATGGTAACAAGGATTATTTTAGACTAGTTTATACCTAGGCATTATTTTTCACGAAAGCATCCACCTGTACAGTTCTATGATGCATGTATATATATATATATCCTTCAATCATCTTTCTATGGGGCAATTCATGTCTTCATTATCGCTTTTGACAGACATCTTGTACTTACTCTAATTATACTAACTCCAAAATTTATAATAATGGTGTCAATCAATTCCTTTGAGTCAAAAACCTATATCTAGGCACAAAAATCAACTTCCTATGTCACTTACTTACGGAGTTATCATCATTTGACGAAATTCGCAAAAAAGGCGCTATTTGGGGGTAGGGTTGACCCTGGGTTACAATATCCCCCCTGTGCATCATATAGCGTGGGGAAGCATCTTATGAAGGTTGGACCACTTAGAGCACTTAATAAAAAAACTTTTGGCCAATTTTGGTAGCTCTAGCTACAATATTGGGTGAGTGAGAAGCAATCATACTTAGAGCTACTTTCGAAGTGGACGCGATTTTTGGCTATTTTTTGGCTAAAATTGAGCAAAATGTAGCCATTTCGTACCATGAAACAAAGTTTATGGAAACAAATCATGATACAAAGTTGTTAGTAATACTCATTCAATGTAATTCAGTGCAATTTGAAAGTTTATGCTTGCTTAATAAAGATTTACTAGCTATTACCCGTCCCCCAGACGGGTTTGAGTGGGATCTGATTTGAGGATGGCGGTTTAACTGGTGTATGCTATGTATGTATGGTATGTATGTGTGTATGCGTGTGTGTGCGTCGGTGTTATGTGACGTGTGCGCTGTATGTGGTGTGCGCGCCCCGTGTGTGTGTAATTGTAATGTGTGTGAAGTGGGTGCGCGGGGTGATTGGTGCCGTGTAGATGTGCGTGGCGCAATGCCTGTGTGTGTGTGAATGGCGGTGTGTTGGCGTAGCGTCGCCGCGACGACGCGGCGTGTGTGTGATGCGTGTGTGGTTGGGCGCAGTACGTGTGGCGCAAATATTGCAACAAAAGGGGGGTGTAGCACCCTGCCCGCCGGCCGTCCACTATGACTTTCAAAGACAGGCATCACTCAGGGTCTTTCAAAACTACTCAATGCATTTGTGCTTTTTTATAAGAATTTGAGCTTGTTAATCCGATGGCTCGTACCGACGTACCGAGAAAATGATACTCTTTCAAAAAATAATATCTAAATAAGTAAATCTCTGTAGCTATGAAATCGCAGCCTCATTTCCCTTCTTTTTTTTAAATTGTGATGTCAAATTTTAAAGCGTAAATATTTCAGATTGCTTTACTATGATATTTAATTTGACTAAAAAAACAAATATTGATATATATATAGTGACTCGAGTCTACATATAGGCCTACTCAGATATGATTATAGAGCGGGGAACGAGGCCCAGGGGTTTTCAGCCTAGCTGAAGAAACCGAATTTTCCATGGCATATAACATGATTCGTCGTCCATACGCCATGTAAGGGAAATGTAAAGTCTGGGCGGTAGACCCAAGCGGCATGGTCGCGGTATGCTGGTCAGTGGGTAGTAAATAATATGAAAGGCAAACAACCAAAAATTGAAGACTAAGATTGTAGCCTGGACAAAGCGAACCCCAATGAAACGCTATTGGCAAAATAGGTTCGGCATGGCCATCCCGGAGTACCGCGAAAACAACACCAAGGTGTCACGGAAACTGAGAACCCAGACTCTATGCCGAGTTAAATTGGTTGTTACGTGGTCGGTGCGCATTACGACAAGCGCAGAGCTACAAAGCCGGAGTACGGCGCCAATTGGCTAGATTAGGTCTGGAAAGGAAAGCGGCTTCTGGCACGCATTGGAAAAAGTTCAGCAACAAAAACAAATAGTCCCACGGTATCGTGCAATGGCCACCGTGCAGATATAATTCAGCTGGTAGGTGTATTGCGCACAGAACGCCCGGACCGGACTTGCCGCCACCCCCAAAAGATTGAGCTATGGATTCAGGCTGGAAAGGAAACCTTCTAGCCGCACCCTCATTGAAAATGATGCGGGCAGTGGTCCCAGTATACAAGAAT
The DNA here is from genome assembly GCF_000485595.1 of Priapulus caudatus. NCBI lineage: Eukaryota > Metazoa > Priapulida > Priapulimorpha > Priapulimorphida > Priapulidae > Priapulus > Priapulus caudatus. Next base: position 58,072 of record NW_014578094.1, read on the forward strand.
GGACACTCAGATAATTTTTTAGTGGTGGGGCGGCATGCGCAGGAGCTAAAAAACCGAATATACCGATGGCGCAAACTGAGTCTAGATCAGCGCGCATGGGAAAGGAAACCTTTCTGCACGCCCCAATTGGAAAATGTTCAGGCGATAGTCGCCAGTATCGTGAAATGGCCACTGCCAAGCAAATAATTCAGTGTGTGGTGCTGATGCCAGACCGCCCCCCCCCTCAACTGCCCCAACCCCGACACATCTCAGAGGACTAGACTATTAGCTGAGAGAATAAAACTTCATCTATTTTTCCCAATTTTATTGTTGTATATTGCTAAATTAAATGTGTTGTTATAATCAGGTTAGTCAAGTAGGGATCTAAGTAGGTGATACGCATAAAAAAATTTTAAGGCATAAAAACGTCTGCGAGGCATGACGTGTAACTTGTTAAGATATATATAATTAGCTAATTAATCTAGCTCGAGTTAGAGTGTATGTCTAAAGTAGTAGACAGCGTCTATACGTAAGTAATAACTCTATATCAGGCAGAAGACAAAAAACAGAGAGGGGGAGGTAGGCCAGTTGGCATGGGCCTACGATTTTGAGGGGGCACTATAACTCCCCGCTGGTGAGACTAAGGGGGAACCTTTGGAAAAGGAATATTAATATTGTAAAGAGAGTCAAGGGGATCATTTTGCAGCAAATATTATTTATTTTAACAAGAAGAATCATAAACGATATACTACACCATGTATATAACTGCACTACATAATGCATAGATTGTATTTAATAGCACTGATTACAAGGAACAGTGAATGGCATGAGCTAAGCAGCAGCAGCGCAGCCGCCGTCCGCCAACCCATGCACTGCACCCTGGCTTCACTTCACCCGCAGCCATTCTGCAGTAACACTTTAATTCTCGCATGTGTACTATATATAAATTTATAAGCTGGTTTTTAACTGAGGTAAGATGGATGATGCGAAGAAGCGTCGGTTACGAGAACGACATCACGGTCGTATTTCATTATACAGGGCCCGAGTGGTAATAACAGAATCGTCACTGCTTTTTAGGATACAGTACGAAATAGAAAATAGTAATGAGATGTACCGATGCTAAGAACGATTATCAAATAGAAGCATCACACATGATCGTCACATCAGAAGGGATAAAGACATATCGTCGTCAACTACAAAAAAGGACTAAAAATGCATAGCTGTAAACAAATTAGACAGACATTGGCGAATATCGACGCTAGGCTAATCGCGAACTATATGTGAACATTTGTCGAACAGAGTTGTTTCGAACGTCACTATCAATTGAGAGCAAAACGAAAATACAGCAGTAAATAATAGCCCATAATAATAGACGCTAAAGACCGCAAAACAAAGAGAAATGCAGCTTACCGCACACGAGATACCGCACTAGCGCAAGACGCGCGAAACGCAAGCCTGCGGCGACCGCAGCAGCGCGCACGAACACACACGCGCACACAACAGCAAGAGGAACAACGAAACACCCAGAAAAGAGAGAAAAGAGAAGCACAACGAAACAACAAGAAGGAGAGCAGAAGGAGAGGGGAGAGAGAGAGAGAGAGAGAGAGAGAAGAGAGAGAAAAGGAGGAGAGAGAGGGAGAATGACACCACCGCGTCCGCGGCACGACGACACAGACCACAGCACAACACTCTGTGGTCCTCACACATCCACAGAGGGAGCCGGCAGGAGTCTCGACCGGCCGACTTGAGGACATCGGCGTGCGTCGCCACGACGGCGGACGCGAGACGACGCGACACACTCAAGCAACGCAGCAAGGAGAGAGCAGTGCGACGAAGAAAGGAAGAAGGAAAAACAGGCGGAAAGAGATAGCGACCCGGCGCCACACGCCCCCACGAGGTCCCACCCGCCCCGGCAGGCCGACTCCCAGCGCACCGGCACCACACACAGCAGAGAGAGATACAGACCACGCGCGCCGGAAGACCGCACACAACAGCTCGCCAGCGACGCACAGCAAGCACACACTTTCCGACACACCCACACCACACACACCACACACACACAGCACACACCCACTTCACCACACACGCCACAGCACACGCAGCGGGCAAGCCGGGCCAGCGACAGCACG
>NW_014578094.1:60204-62049 GCF_000485595.1 Priapulus caudatus
ATACGCACACGCACACGCACACGCACACGCACACGCGCACGCACACGCACACACGCACACGCACACACGCACACACGCACACAGGCGCACACATACACACACATACAACTGCAGCCGTATCTCGTTGGGGTTTGTCTTAAATTTTCGTCTCATAGCTGTGCGCGGCAGTGATTGGCTGTTTATACACCGCAGCCGCAATGTCTTTGGTGTGTGCGTGTGCGCGCGTGCCGGTGTGCGTGCGTGCGTTCGTGCGTGCGTTTAGTGCGGTTTGCTATGCTAGGTGAAGGCTCCACCTAATTAAATGCTTATTATTATACCTTTAATCTACATTTAGTATAGCTATATTATCATTAAAACCCGTGAGAAAACACATTAATAGTTTAACACAATTTCAAAAGGTTATGGTATATATAGTGTGGTATGTGTGTGCTCTTATTAGACAATCGAAACGGCGTCTAAAAATCTCAGCGCATTGGGAGCCGGGTAAGCGTGGGCACGGTTACACCTTCCGTTGTCAAATATTTGCACACACGCGCGCACGCACGCACACACCGCATTCACACACATACGGCCATGCGCACGCACAATCACACGCGCACCCACGCACACACATACCACATTTACACACACACGGGCGCGCACGCACACACGCACACGCACTCGCACACGCGCATGCACACGCACACACACGCATACATACTGACTCCGGGATGAGATTTTTCGGCGGATCCGCGGAAATCGGCGGATTTGACAGTCGCGGGGGGTCAATTTTGTGAAACGTGAAATTCGTTGAGAAAATTGGAGGGTGGGGGGTAAGAATGTAAAAATTGAAATTATACCTTGAACAGTACCTGACAGTAGACTGACAGCGAATTCAACAGCGGGTGTTACAGATAACAGGCACTTGAAGCGTTTCAATAAAATATAATGCTAACTAACTACGAAATCTATTTACTACTAAATTCTCATAGTGTATACTATATATATATTAGTGTAAGCGTGCAACAGTCGCGCCGCGAAAGCAATGGCGCCGGCAGCGTATGGTTGGACATAGGATTTGGACGGAATTTACAGGAAAATGTCGGCAATAATAGGTGAAAGAGAGTATAGAAACATTAAGAATTTGGTAGTAAATAGATTTCGTATTTAATTAGCATTATATTTTATTGAAACGCTTCAAGTGCCTGTGTTACAGATAGCCAGCGTGTACCGCGCCTGCCGCTAGTGCGTACGGCCGTCATGGCAAGCAGCGGTGCCGATTGATGTACGGGCGATCGATTTTTTCATGTCTATGGCGCGAAGCGATGACGTGTGTGGAGCATGTTTATGACTGCGTAAGAGTGACGGGCGCCTGCATGGGAGGGGAGAACGAAAGTAAAACGAAAACCGGTTGCTTCCTCGTCCTATCGTTTCAACCTATGAGGGGTTAATAATTACAGGAGCTAATAATGACATTAGCTCCTGATAATTATTAAGGATGCGGACTCCTATTTCTATCCTTGTATAGTGTACAGTATTTTGTAGTATTTTATGACATGGCACTGTGTGATATGTGTTTATTGACAAATGCTGGATGTACAGGAAATACCAGAAATCAAGTAAGTCAGGTTTAAAAAAAAATTATGAAGGTTGAAAAGCCGTCATCTTGGACGTTGCGGTAGCACGTGATTTCCATGCTCTAATTGGACTGCGCATGCGGATTTGGCGATCTTAAAATTTGGTGCGGGTTTCCGATGAGGGCACGTCAATAACAAGGTGATTCACGTACTCTGATTGGACTGCGCATGCGGATTTAGCGATGTTAAAAGTTGGTGCGGGTTTCCCACGAATGTCAAAGTTTCTTCG
>NW_014578094.1:62086-64147 GCF_000485595.1 Priapulus caudatus
CCCCAGCTCGATTCGCGTGAGCACACGCGGCACGGTTTCGGAGGAGATACGGAAAACGACACTTCGGCTCTTTCTACTATAATTATATAGTAGATGCTCTGAAACTTCAATATTGTCATTTTTGCACGTTGGCGCCTAACCGAAAATCACATAATGGGCTGTACAGAAAAAAACGTACTTGATCTGGAGGTGTTACCCAAACTTTTTTTGAGAGTCTTACCATAAAGAATGAGAAAATATAAAGTTTTGCTAGCCATGTGCCCCCCCCCCCCCGAACCAGGACTATATCGTAGGCGCGGTTATTCAGTCACTTCCTGTAATGCTTGTGTAGTCGTCATATCCTCGTGACGATGAAGTTGTAAAAATTTGCAAATTCGGTGCCTATTACTGTCCTATTGAAAGGATTTAGTGATGCTCTACGACTGCAAACGTATATTGGCTAGTAGCGTATTTGCGCGATGTTACTTCTATTGGATATTTCCTAAGATACGTGAGTTAACTATTTTTATTATAAGCCGATACAATAAATTCAAAATTGAGTGATGCTCCACGACTGGAAACGTACTGGCAAGTAGCACATTCGCGCGAGGTTACTTATATTGGATATTTCCTAAGATTCGTGAGTTAACTAATTTTGTCATAAGCTGATGGAATACAATCATAACTAGGTATATGTAGTAATCTCTTCCTAATATGCTGTAGGGAATGGAACGACGATACCTGGTGCGGGCATATTTTTACACGTATTTCCGCGTATCCCACCATACTGAGCACAATACGCGAATCTTATCACTATGTTTATAATTATATAGGATATATTATAATCTTGTACTGTGACCTTTTACGTAACATGGAAAATGCTCAGCTAATAATTTATAGCACCTGATTTTCTACGGTCACCGTGATTTGACACCATTATACCTATGTCGAATAACTCTTGCGCAGCCCATAGATGACTTTGAAATTATGCGAATTATGCGTTAGAATTTAATAGCGGCAAAAGCTTTTTAATGTTATAAAGGTTTCATTTGATATGACGCTAGTAACTCATGCAGCATTAATTTTTTTAATTTAGTGAAAATGTTTATTAAATACTTCAATTTATTAATAACTGCAATAGCGCAAGAAATTGTAAAATTGTTATAATAGAAAGCGGAAAATGGTGCCCGAATATGTGTGTTGTATTGTCGCTGGGGGGGGGGGGTCGCTCCTATAAGATGACAAAATCAATCTAGTAGAGTCGTGGTAGATACGGAATCAGAGCGATTACTATTTATTACAACTTTACACATGTATACAACCATTCTCGCGGACTCTAAATGACACCCATCGTCTCTCTACCCTTCCTTCTTACTCGTCTGCGTAACTACGTCTTATATACCTTGCATTGAGTGTAGGTACGTCCGGGTTGTTATTTTCAGACCAATAACTAATTAATCCTGGCGCCGACCAATTCCATGTTCCGTCGCTCACAGTCACCGTTCTTACCAATAACACCACCTGCTATTTGCTAGTGCAATAGTTAGTCATGATGACCGACGGGTGTTCATTCATTCCTGTCGGTCACATAAATAATATCAGGAGTCTTTGATAGACTCCAGATAATATCCACGCTATTGTCTTAATCTCTAGGCTCACGTGTGGCCACGCTGGCCATAGTATAGTTAGCCATCATTTGCGCGCACACAGCTGCATGCAGGTCCTTAATAGGCAGGTTCGCACAAGTTCATACCAGGCGACGAATACGCAGCAGATTTACCTATAATTGTACGAAAATATGCTCGTTATCCGTCGCTTGTTATATATAAGTGACCGACGTCTATGTACATACAATATTTGCATTCGTGCGTGCATGCGTGCGTATGTGACTAAGAATTACAAAACAAGGGGGATGTAGAGAGTAAGATAGATAGATAGATATATAGAGAGGTGGGGGGGGGGTAACAGGCGAGAAGGAATGGGAGAAAAAGAGCAAGTATGTGTGTCTGTGTGTGCGTGCGTGCGTGTGTGCGTACGTGCGTCGATGTGTGTGTGTGTGTGTGTGTGTGTGTGTGTGTGTGT
>NW_014578094.1:64422-70922 GCF_000485595.1 Priapulus caudatus
AGAGAGAGAGAGAGAGAGAGAGAGAGGGAGAGAGAGAGATGGAGAGTTAAAGAGGGGGGAAGAAGTGGTGGGATGTGGGGAAAGTGAGCTTTGTCTATGTGCGTAATCGCGTCGCTGTTAATACCTTTGCAGTGCGACCAAGGCGTTGGCTCGAAGATTCTTTTCAACCTACTGAGAGAAGAACCGATAAAGATTGCCATATGGGAAAGTGGATGCTCCGATGTAAATAAGGCGACTGCGCCAGCTGCTGCGCAATTCAACCTTTTGCAGGTAAGAACAACAGCTACCGCGTTCGCATTCGTGCATGCGTGCGTGCGTGCGTGCGTGCGTGCGTGCGTGCGTGCGTGCGCGTGCGTCTATGCCAACGGCGCAAACTTACCGTGTGTAAGTGATCGTGATATGTAGATCGTTATACTCGGCATCGGCGTGGTGCTGTCTTCGCGACACGCCGGTGACAGCATGATGACAGTCTGTCACTCTACGACCGGATCGCTCCCCCTCGCCTCCTTCCAGCGAGCCCGGCGTATGGACACAGCCGTAGCGACGATGACACACACACACAACCGCATGTCACTGCATGCCGATCATCGAACGAGAGGTGGGACGGATTCAGATTGGGACCGTTCTTAGGAAAACGAAGAGCGCGCGGTCGAGCCGAGTCTCTGACTAGGAGCTCACCTGCTGCGCGGGAGAAGCCGTTCTACTGAGAAGCCGCGTTTGCAAAGCCGCACGCTGACAACACGATCCATTCAAGTGATGTGTCTATTGAATCGTCGGTGCTGTTACGGCCAGCGTACACGTAGTTTGACATTGTCGCCAGCCTGTAGAAGGCACACAGGCCTGCGAGTAGGCATCTTAGTGGGGCGTCAGCTGTCATTGGTGCAGGTCTTCGCGGATTCTTGTCTCGATCAGCAAGCGGCGCGCTTACAAACGACAACAATGTCACGCACCCAACTACACGCGGTGATGTGATGCTCTCCGCGTAGCAGCACCCCATAGCAAATAGAACTATACATACAGACGTACGTACGAATGCACGGCTCTCTCTCTCTCTCTCTTTCTCTCTCTCTCTCTACCTCACACAGACACAAGACTAGTACGATACATGAACATTAGCATTCATTTGCACACACAAATGCACGCGCGCACGCGCGCACACACGCACGCTCGGACGCAATTCTTCCTAGCACATATTCCCAAATATAATATAGCGAAACATTTAGCTCAGACGCACATACCTGCTCACTCGCAGCCACACACATACGTATTCACGCGCGCGCGCTCGTACCTGCGTCCCCACACACGCGCGCACGCACCCGCCCACACATGTACTGCGACACAGAATACGATGTGGAACATTCAACAGATACACTGCTATCCGTAAAATGTTAATTCTGTACTGGCACAATCCACGTGAATTCTAAACACCGTGTTACTGAATCGCGTTTGATCCTGCAAAATGGACCTGAAATCCTGTTCGAAATCCGCGTTAATTAGATATCTCTATCGTCCCTCCTCAACATCCCTCATGATCACTCCGTCGAGATTCGATCAATAAACTGACCCGCTATCTGGTGTCAGCCCCGGCCCTTCAATTACGCGAGTACCAACCGCGGCTGATCCGCGGCGATGGCGATGATGCGCAGGTTACATTAGTATATACCAACTTGGGGAGCCGAGCGACCATTTTCTTTCGGCTTCCAAATTCCGACGGATGGTCTCCGAGCGTTTTTATTTCTCTGCAGCAGAGTCGCGTTTCAGCGCTGGTCCAGCGAAGTGAAGCGACATTGTAAGATCGATCGCGCTTGCATGTGCGGAACCTCGGTTAAGGCGTATCGACTGCGCGTGCACGCGATACAAATCCTATATAATGCCATCGCGAACTTACTAATGAGAAAGGTTGTTTTCCTAACGGTCGCAGCCAAAAGTTTGCACAGCCAGAGTGCTCACGTCCGCAACCATAACGCTCGAGTAGGTGATGTATTACCTGTGGGCTCATGATCACAGACTGGTGCCTCAGTTCGCGGCTCGCCCAACATGTAGCGCCTAAAGTAAATATTATGAAGTGAGAGAAAATGTCGCCATCGTTAGTAGCGCGCCACTTAGAGATAATTCATCCCGATTTTTTTTTGCTTTCACCTATTGATTAGTACTGGCCTTATTAATTATAAAATTATGAAAACATAATTATAGGATCTATTGACACAGCTGTCGCGGAATCCGATAAGAGAAACGTACATATACGCTCGTTCGCGCGCAGCTGTGGCCGTATACGTATGTATACATTTACAATATGGACCGAAAAGCGTTGATGCTTACAATATATTATGATCACATTTGGTTGTATAATCGTGCATCTTGAAAATGTAACATATTCGCCCGTTGTCTGTTATAGTGTAACTCCATCGATATGCTTAGTTTATATTATTATGATTATACACAATAACATGTTTAACAATTAATACAATAAACACATAATTAATTTACTAGCAGGTGTAACCCTCTAGAATCTAGATCCTATATGCAACGTTGTTTCCTTCATCCGTACTTAAAAACTTAGGGTACCCTAACCCTAAATATAGTCATCGGATAAAAGCCGGACGCATCCCGGATACAATCCGAAAGCAAAAGGGATGTAATCAAAAAGAATGAGGACGTTGACCGAAAGCATGTTACGTCAGAAAATTTCATCTCAAGCCGATCACCCAGCAGACATTACTCCAGCCGCTAGCTCGTCGACGGAAACGGATGTACGTCACAGTTGCGTGGTGTGTTTCATTCGCTGCGCTGCGCACACAGATCGATGAACATCATTGTGTTCTTTGCGCATTTGCTGTAGTCGGGTTTTCTCGGACGTAAATGTAAAATGAAAACACAAATTGTCTGCAACCGAAACAAACATATAGGTAGTGTGTGCACAGTTTCGATTTAACTCTTTCGAGTTAATTCAACTGTTTCACAGTTTTGAGCTGACTCGCCTTTGCGAGCAAACATTTATGGTAGGATTGACCAATCTGTAATGCGGAATAGTTTCACGACTTGGATAACCGACCGCAGTCCGACCGCAGACCGACCTAGCCTGGCTTAATGACAGTGCTAACATTATAGCCGATGATCTCACTAGACTAGTAGCCGAGATTAGTAGCCGAGACTAGCAGCCGACTAGCTAAATTAGTAGCTAGACTAGTAGCCGAATAGTGATCTCATCTAGACTGATCTCGCGTAGACTGGGCCAAAGCTGTATCATCGAATGCGTTGCGTGCCAAAACATTCGTATGTAGCGTTCGTAGATTCACGCGCACGTCTAGGGAAAGCCTCATTCGTATATCGTTTAATATTGCATGCGGCATTCTTTCTCGACAACATGTATAAGCCGCAGCTCTTACATTTCGTTCGTCAGTGGGATATTAAAGCACCTCCCAGGAAACCGACCGACCTCGCGGCTTACTAATCTGCATCTATGTTGCACCATAATTCCTATATTTAATGGACGAAGCGTTTATCTCTCGGGAACTCGAGTTAGATATAATGCAGTGGATGAAACCCGTACGAGCAAACGTGCATATTGCATATATGCAGGCTACGCGTACTCACGTTAGCCTCAATGCGAGACAGTAAGCTCTGTATTACGATTACTTGTTATGTGACCTATACGAAGACACCAAGGACAGGAGAATAACCTCGGTCAACCCTGGTCATCGGAGTCTGAGTTATTGGGCGTGGTAATGCTGCGTTAAAATGAGCTCACATGGTATGAATGTGTACGTAATGCGGTGGGATTATTATATAGCGTAGGATGTATAGGGTGTACGGAATATAGTTGTCCTCGCGTTGGATGTATTGTTGCTTAAACGAAATGCACAAACCTGCTGGGGATGGATTTATGTCGTTGTGCGCTCAACCTGGTGTAAGCAGATGCTTATAATGACGAAGTCGAAATGAATATAATATCCAAACAAGATCGGGCTTATACCGAGCGAGCATATGTGCGTGGATAATAACAGATTTACCTACAGCGTAGCAGTAAAAATATATCTAACAAAATTACTGATGTTCCTCGCATGCAATTTGATAACGGCTTCTTATCTGCATTTAACTGCAGCTGTCAGCTAAAATTTCATTAGTAATTTCATAGTTGATTGGTTGCCTCATGTGAAACTTGCATTCATACAATAATTCCGCATGTAAGGAAAATTCATGGCCTAATCTTTTTCTGTAAAATCGAGTTTCAAAAATTAGAATACGTCATTTCAGCCATGACAATTCATATCAGTATATTATTATATTTTCGAAACGCGTGAGAATCCCATTTGGATTTCTCAGATTTCTTTATTATTATGTGTGATTTTGCGCGCGTGTATGCGTGCGCGCGCGTGCGCGTGTGTGTTTGACTGTGCGTGCGTGTATGCGCAGCGGGTGTTTGCCTGCCAGAGCGTGTTTGTGAATGCATTTATGTTATTGTGCGCGTGGGCGTGCAAAACTGCTGTACTATATTCTAGTATAATATATGTATCATCTAGTATATGAATAATAAATTTCTGTAGCCGCGTAGCCCAATCGGCTTTGATTTGTTTGTTTTTATTCCATTGAAACCCCTTTGCTGATAGGTACATCGCGCTCATTACTGGCTAGCCATGCATTCATTTCGTTGTGTATCTTTTTTTATAGGTTACGTCTAATTCGGGTAATCCGGCACTCTCAAGCCGGGTTCTCTATCCGACGCTGTTTCGCATTTTGCCATCAGAGAAGGCGGTGGTACCGGCGATACGTGAACTCTGTCACTACTATAACTGGACCCGTATATCCGTGCTGCAATTCAAAGCCGAGATATATAAATTGGTGAGCAATATAAGCGATATGAGTGATATGACCGATATGAGCATTGTCGTCTGCTGAGCTACGGTCGCCATATTGACGTTTCACCGCCAGTCAGCTAGGCTAACGGCCCAGTGTCAAAGAGCCTATATCGATCAATATAGGCTCTTTGCCAGCGTTCACTGATGATCGGCAATAGCAAGATTCCTTATAAAATATGGTTATCTGATCCGCTATGTTGACGAATGTTAGAATAACTTACACCGTAGACTCGTGATAATCTCGGAATAAGACAGCGTTAGCCGCCATTGTTTCACGGACCTACCGGACGCTTTCCTGCGCGTTGCGATGCAATTCGATAGTAAACACGCAACCGATGTAATTCTACAGCTTATTTGTATATATTAACCGCCTCAGATTACATGGCGGTAGCGAATCGGTGCCCGGGAACTAAATGCATCCCGCAAGTGCATATTATAATTACCCCATCTTCATAAACATCATGTTTGTTAGCCGAATATATCTATGTATGCATGCCACTGGATACACGGCAGGGCCACTCGCATTGTATAAATATATAATAGAATTGATTACGCAAAGACCGTAGATTTTAGAGCCAGATTCAGTCTTGGGCACGCAGTTTTCGTCCATGCGAATCACCTAAGCAAAAATATCAATTAACGATCAGATAGAATCATTTTTGATTGATTACGTCGATTAGTGTTGTACTTCCAAAATGTGCGGTAACGGTTAGCCACTGGTGAGTATAAAAAACGCATCGAAAGCGGATCCGGCGCTACTGAACTCAGTCCAGGTCACTCACCTACAGCAGCGCATGAAGCGAGTGCGTTTATTCATCGCTTTCTGATGAACGACGCCTATCGATTTTTCAATTCATTGTACGGAATTTATGCGGTTGTTTTTCGGCGTCGTTCGGCGAAGGTTTGCGCCATGCAACGCGGTTGTAATGATGTATGTCAGCCATTAGACCCGGGTGACCAATCTTCATTAGCCTCCCGTTCGGTGAGCTGCAAGCGTCTGACTGTACGTTACAGACTGCCGATGATCTGTTCGAAGAGTTCGACGCCGATATTGAAATTATTACGCTGGAGCCGTTCGCGACCTCAGCTAAGCACCCGATCTTCAACATAAAGGTATACGCCGTTCAACGCGTCAGCTAGCCGATCTTCCTACTCGATACTCCTCCTATCGATCGCCCATTTTATTATTTATTATTTATTATTCTTGACTGCGTACAATGGCCGGCATGCGTCAATTGAACAACAGTGGCGATTCACAATAACCAAGTTCTAACATCTTAACCTGTCATGGGAGACGCTGGGGCCAGTAGCAGTGGACCGACGACGTTGGAGATCTCTTGTCACTGCCTTATGTGCCATCTATGCACCTATACGAGGGATAACTAACTAACTAACTAACTAACTAAGGTTCTAACATCGCTAACTTCACGTCTTCTCTCGTTAGCTATTTTTCTGTATGTTGATATCGCTCTTGTTCCCCACGTTTATCTGTTCTTTCTATTTCGCTCGTCGATACAGACATTAGAAACGAGGATCTCCGTGGGATTCTTCAACGATGCGCATTGGAACATGGTACTTTGTGAGGCAAGTGAACATCGTTTCACCCAACTTTGTAGCTCACGGTCGATAACGCATGCATGATTA
>NW_014578094.1:74055-75227 GCF_000485595.1 Priapulus caudatus
CTCGATCGCAAAGATCCAGGAATTCGACTATAGCACGCCGATCGGCGATACGATCAGCGATCTAATCTTCAAGTACATGGAGAACGTGGAAATGTTTGGCGCGACGGTGCGTAGGCTAATGCGCAGGTCTTTTTTTCGTTTGCGATTACGCAATTTTCACATCATGTTTAGGCAGGATATTTACGCATTATGAAAATACATTCGCGGCGGTCTAATATTTGTCGCAACAGCGCCTTGTTCGTTTTTTCCTTTCTCTTTTCGATGATTATTTGATGAAAATGCATGCTGCAAAATGGCCTTGCTGGGACGGTGTTACGTCGATCGTCACTATTCGGCGACACACTTCTGACGCCAGCAGCTAAACAGAATAATTTAAACGAGATTGGATATTGCTCCTTAATGCTTCTTATGTGCTATTGCGCCACATCACCTTCCCGATGCTTTTAGCCTAGCTATGATCCATTATAGGAATGCCGCAGTCACTAGTGTTCTCCTCCTAACTGTCTATTAACAATGACAGCGACGCACTCCAGCTGCATTCGAACATCTTTATGTCTGCTCTTCAATAGGCACTGTATTGCGTCCAGTGGGAATAGATCCATTGATCGCGATGATCATTACGGTGGGTAGTAAGTTTGAGTGCTTGCGATCGTTATCGCCGTATATATGCTACAGGATCATAAGTAGCTCAAAGGTATTAAACTGAGACTCTTATATCTTCATGGTGAAATGAAAGGACGAAGCTAACTTATTACGTTAAGCTGTTGATAGACATTCATTTTTAAGGCGTGCACTCACTAGGACACCAGATGAGTCATGAAATCGAATTCTGGTAAAGTTAAGTGTCTCTCTGCCTGTTTGTCTGTATATCTGTTTCGTCTGCCGACATGTATGTTTGTCTGTCTATCTGTCTGCCGGTCTACCTGTCTGCCTGCCTGTCTATCTATCTTGCTATCTATCTATCTATCTATTTATCTATCTATCTATCTATCTATCTATTTATTTATCCATCCGTCCGTCCGTCCGTCCGTCCGTCCGTCCGTCCGTCCGTCCGTCCGTCCGTCCGTCCGTCCGTCCGTCCGTTCGTCCGTCCGTTCGTCCGTCCGTTCGTCCGTCCGTCCGTCCGTCCGTCCGTCCATTCATCCATCCATTCATCCATCCATCCATCCATC
>NW_014578094.1:75252-76943 GCF_000485595.1 Priapulus caudatus
CAATACAATACAATACAATACAATACAATACAATACAATACAATACAATACAATAACATACCCTACCATAACATATTATACCATACCATACCATGCCATGCCACGCAATGCCACGCCACGCCACGCCACGTCACGCCACGCCACGCCACGCACGTCACGCCACGCCACGCCACGCCACACCACACCACACCACACCACAGCACACCATACCATACCATACCATTCCATACTATACTATACTATGCCATACTGTTATAGGCTGTGCATTCCGCGTGCGTTTCCAGCAACCATCAGCCAATTTAATTAATAGACGATTTTATAGGATCTAATCCTATGACCTATATGCGTCCAACTATGTACCATTCTCCAAAATCTAATTATAGCATAAATTCACCATTACCATTGAGCATAAGATATTGCTAGGTAACATTAACTCAATAACCCTAAGCGAAATTCAATTCTATACGTAGGCTTAAATCTAACCTTACTCATAATGGTAATCCTGATCCTAACCCTAACCCAAACCTCATGACCCATCCCTAAACCTAACTCTGACCGTAAACCTGAGCGTATTACTGACCGTAACCGTTACCGTAACCATAACCGTAACCGTACCCGTAACCGTAAACGCAGCTGTAACCGTAAAGGTAACCGTAAACGTAACCACAACGGTAGCCGCAGCCATAGATATGCCCGAGACCGAGACCGTGGGGCTATAACAACGATCATAACCATAGCCATATAGCCAGCACTGACCCTGCCACTGTTCGGACATCACGACAGGTATGTATGGAACACTGATCGCGATCTTCTGATATGCAGATATACCGTCAAGAGTTGTACGATAATAAGCATATATGGATAATCTCGGGACCACGCGAGGAGTGGGTGCACGACACCACGCCTGTGTCGTGTAGCCGCGGACAGCTGAACGTCGCCATCAAGTCCGTCGTTTGGTTCACGTGGGAGAGTGTCAGTGAAGAGAGGAAGGTCACAATCTCTGGTCAGGTGAGCAGAAATGTTGCTCGGTTGTATACGTCCGTACGCCTGTATGCCCATCCCAACGTGTCTCCCCCTTCTACCTTTCATTTCGTTCGCCCCTCCGTCCGTCAGTGCGTCCGTCGGTCCGTCCTTCTGTTTGCCCGTCTGTCCGTCCGTCCGTCCTGATTTACGCAAATGGTCGTCCATCAATCTATCTGTCTGCCTGTTTGTCTATCCGTAGGCCTGCGCCCGATGCCCCGTTATTCCATCAAGTCTTCAATCACGCAGTTTGTCTATCTTGTTATCGCTCGATTCTCCATGTTTTCCATTCGTCTGTTAGTATTTACCTTCATTCGCTTTTCACCACCGCGCCGAGTTAAATTCGACGCCAGCGAATTGAATCCGGCGACGTAGTCAGCTAGCGTGTGCCTTATTTACCCAGTTCCTATGCAGTCTTTTGGCCGGGCGCCAAACGCAGACGTACGTACGCGTATATACGCTACGAACACTATGCGTCGCCACACTTGAACCCCACCCCGATACTTCGCTACACTCGTCTTTTTATTGGCAGACGCACCACAGACCAGATCTCCAACGAATCTCGTTCAAGCCAGCAAGTCGACAGAGGATACCGAGTCGATACTACTGACAGGCCGTACGCGTCCGACACGCTGAGTGTGGGCAGAATGGCCGTCGCGCCTTAACCGACA
>NW_014578094.1:79436-84436 GCF_000485595.1 Priapulus caudatus
GTGTGTGTGTGTGTGTGTGTGTGTGTGTGTGTGTGTGTGTGTGTGTGTGTGTGTGTGTGTGTGTGTGTGTGTGTGTGTGTGTGTGTGTGTGTGTGTGTGTGTGCGCGCGTGCGTCTATTATATGGCTGGAAAAAATATCGCAGTGTAATTGCTGCAAAACATGGTGAGTCCTCAGGAACATAAATCTATGATGCCCAAATAAATCAATATCGCCTGCTGAGTGGTGCTGCAACCTAGCCCAAACACGATGTCACGCTACCGATGGTAAATGTATTAAAATCAACTGCGTCTGCTTTTCGAAATTCCCCGTCGAGTATCATAAAACCCACGCCTGTCATGCTCGATTCCCAAACACCACAATAATGCCCCCAAACGATATAGCTACCTATAGGAATATACAGTAGGCAGCATGTATAGCAGCATGTATAGCAGTAGGCAGCAGGCAGCAGGCAGGTATATGTAGTAGGCAGCATACTAGCTAATTAAGCCTATACTATACTACATAATAAATACATAATGCATTGTAGCTATTTAGTAAGTCAAGTTAGTCAACATGGTCATATGATGTCGTTATATGGTGAACGTGCGTGTGTACGTGCATGAACGTGGTGTGTGGAAAACGAACGAGGTCATACTACAAATATGCTCAAATGGACATAATTTTAGCTTAAATAGACCTAAAAATTGCTGAAATGGACCTAAATATGCTGATTTGGCTAAATAGGCGCTGATTGAAGCAGAATAAGTGCTGATTGATGCAAAACAACCGCGGATTGATACAAACAACATGTACAAATAGCCTATATGAGCAGAATAAACGCCCATTCACGCTAAACAAATGTCCATTTCAGCAAATATGTCTCCCTCTTGCTGATATCAGCACTAACAAAGGTCCATTTCAGCATAATTGTCTCCCTTTTGCTGATATCAGCGCTAAGAAAAGTCCATTTCAGCATAAATGTCTCACTTTTGCTGATATCAGCGCTGATAATAACTGCTGATATGGCCCTTCTTAGCGCTGCTATCAGTAAAAGCAAGACATTTATGCTGAAATGGACTTTTCTTAGCGCTGATATTAGCAAAAGGGAGACAATTATGCTTAAATGGACATTTGTTTAGCGTGAATGGGCGTTTATTCTGCGGATATAGGCTATTTGAACATGTTGTTTGTATCAATCATCAGTTGTTTTGCATTAATCAGCGCCTATTTAGCCAAATCAGCATATTTAGGTCCATTTCAGCAATTTTTAGGTCCATTTAAGCTAAAATTATGTCCATTTAAGCATATTTGTAGTATGCGCATGTGTACGCGTGTATTGGCACAGTGGTAATTAATCCTGGCCGTGAACTGATGTCAGTAGTGATGTCAGTGAATGGTCAATGCACGAGATCATCCGAATCGTAGCTGTGTCTCCGCTATCATCGTAAATATAAAATCGTTAAGAAACCAACTTGCCAGTTCGCCACTCATCCCATCTTTGATATTGTGCTGTACGTGCGCTGTACGTGGCAGTCGCCGTCTTTAAACGCATCGCATAAGTTTAATGAGAACCATCCCCCGCGCACTCATACCCGCGCGGCGTGTGCGCAACACAACCTACGTCTGGGGATGAACAGAAAATGGGAAAAGTATAAACTTGCTTTCTCGCTTTAATCGATATAAACTTGTTGTAGCTGTAGCTTCGGACTTGTCCACTAAATTGTGTCGTTGCTGTGCTGCTGTGCTAATGGGATAGAAATGCACGGCGCATGCGCAGATTGTCGCGCGGTGCCGAAGACGGGATCGAACCACTGAGGAAGTTGTTTGTTATTTTGGCGGGGCATTAATGGCAGGTCACAGTCAAAACAAGGAACTATCACAGAGCTCTGCACGCACGCTTTCCCATGTTATTCCAGTAAAAAAACGAGATATTGACTTTCACTCTTCTTCTGCACTTGAATACAATTCTAAAAAAATCTAAAACAAACAACATCGTCACTGAATCTTATAGAAGAGTTTTACTCTGCTATTCTAGAACTGGCAAAAGCTAAATACCACACTAGTTACCTCCGCCAAGGGGTTGGCAGGAGGTTGTGTTTTCACCCGCGTGTGTTTGTTCGGCGTGTGTTTGTTGGTTTGTGCGTTTGTTTTGTGTAGCAGGCCTACACTGAGCAAAAACGAAGACCACTCTATGGAGACGATTGTCATATAAAGTTTTCAAGGGATGCGGTCAAGCGGCCAAATGAGCTAACTATGAGGAATTGATGAGTGATTGGCCCTGCGTGATCCAAAATCCAACTTAATTATTTATATTAATTAATTAATTAATACACCCGCTTTTTCACAGTGACAGAATTCAGGCTGCGCGGGGCGGAGGTCTGCGCGCTCTCCGAGTGCTCTAGTTATCTTTATCATTGGCGTATATTAGCTAGCGTATATTATAATATACGCCCCCCGCCAGCCGGGTGGCGTAACGCCTCAGTATATTAGTAATTATAGCTCATGAGCTATGCGAGTCTAGGGGTGAGCGCGGTACCTTATAGCGGTGTACTCAGCGTATACTATTATATCCATACGATACACATATGATATCACTCAGTAGTATATATATATATGAGCTATATTTATATAATATTAAGTATATCAGGCACGGTCAATTTTTATGATGCTATAGTTGCTGTAGAGAAGGCTCACGTCCTCTCGTTTTGTTTGAAGTACGATTGTTTCGAGCTTATGTCATGATAACACGAGGCTAATTCAGATTTCTAATGCAGCGAGCCGCATATCGTCATCCCCGGGACCTGCCGCGCGGGAGAGGGGGCTTGCGCCGCCGATGATAGTTAAAGAAGATTTAATAGTAATAGTAAATTAGTCTTGCCTTGTTCATGAAGCCGGTTCAGGAATTCCACGACAAAAATCTCAAACGATTCACGAATTGTCTCAGGACGCGCCGTGATCGAGTACCCCTTATGTTAGACATTGATTGCTTGTTAATGGTAGGCCTTGGCATGGCGCTTTGTATAATAGCCACCATGGACTCACACATTATACAGTCCGGAATCAGTGTAGTGAATTTTAATGTTACTTTCCTGATCCGCCGGGGATCCCTTGAAGCAAATTAATTCGAAATACGTTCCTCGACATCGGTTTACCTTAAAGACTTGCCTAGGTTACATAGCCCACCCGCGTGCAACCGGTACAATACTACAATGCGCTACTGCTACTGCTAGTGATGGGCTCGGCAATTGCCCAACAAACACAGCAAGCATAATAAGCAGCAACAACACAACCTACTACTACTACTACTACTAGCTGACTACTACTACGTAGCTATTGTACTAACTAGGCCGTAGGCTATTATTACTTATTACTGACAAACTACTCTACTATTAGCTATTACTCTACTACTGACTAACCGTACTCACTCCCTCGGACTACTACTACTGACTAATCTAACTACTAATACTACTACTACTACTTACTAGCTACTACTAAACTACCTCTCTTACTGACAACTACTACTAACTACTACTGTAAGCTACTACTACTATACTAGTAAACCTACTACTACTACTTACTATATACTATTACTCACTACTAAGCTGAATCAAAGAGTAATACATGGAAGCCAAGCAGCTGAATTCTAGGACTGTGAAACATTTTTATTAATTATTGGATCGCGGATCAAACAGCACCAAAATGTAATCAATTCTAAGTTACCCCATTTCTGACCTATCCTGAAAATTTAATTAATTAATTAATTAATTAATTGGATTGCGATCACCACCAAAATCTCATCAATTCTAAGTTAGCCCATTTCTGACCTATCCTGAAAATTTTATGACAATCCGCTCTTAAAATTTTCAGTTAGGCTGTACACAAACCCACAAACCAACAAACACACGCCGAACAAACACACGCCGGTGAAAACATAACCTCTTGCCAACCACTTGGCGGAGGTAATATATAATTAATCAGGCGGATAAACAATCATAGGCGGATATAATCAATAATATAATCAATCATATAATCGATAGACGGATAAACAATCATATCGAATTCGCCGAAACTAGTCCTGGTCCGGCCGTAATATCCGCTTAGCGGAACACGTCTGGTTTCGCTGCGGTCTTCCCACGACAATACATCGTCAGAGCCGAACTGTCAGGAGCAGGCCGCACCTGCCCCGCACTGCCGCCCAGTGTCATTCACAATGCCGTAAATTTCACTACCACCGCACGTATATTATGGATATTAGGTAATATCACAACTTGCCTCCGACTCTCATAGTATAGTATATATAGTATATAGTATATATAGTATAGTATAGTATATAGTCGATGTAGCGGATAAATTCCGCTGATCGCGCCATCGCTTTTCAGCATTCACCCTCTAAATAAGTATACCAATTAAGTCATAGCAGCCGGGTTGCTCACATAGCCTGGAGGATGTCGATTTCACTGCGGTTAAAACCACGAGAAAGTAAAGTTGATTGGGACGGTTGAAAGGACGTCTTTTGTAATCTGCAACCAGGCTCCGTATATTCGTTCTCCAAACATGCCATATCGTGTCAGCATTTGCGCGTTCGATCGTTCCCTTATTACATTGGCCGTTTGCCTTATTATCTATCTTTCACGTTGCCGACGTCTTCATTCGTTTATTTTCTGAACGACCGGTTTTTTTGTATACTGTATGTATGTGCGTTCTCCTGCTGCAGTCTCGTGCGTTTAGTAAAGAGCCCGCTACGTTTACACTGCACTGCTGGCAGCATTGCCGTTTGCACTTACTACAATTTGCGTATGAAATTGAACGGCACTCATTTCCGATGTCTAGAACATATAGAACATAGCTGCATAGAGAACTCGTCGTTCATCAACGTGTTGATAAAGGAAAATTGGAGATCAGACAGGAGCGCCATGTTTGAGTTATCGGCGTTTATTGTTACAGGGTCCTCTTGCGTTCGGCCCCAACGGCGACAGATATGGCATCAAGTTGAAAATAGAGCAACAAATTGGTGAGTGGG
>NW_014578094.1:86936-92460 GCF_000485595.1 Priapulus caudatus
CGTCATCATGGCTGCGCGCGTGGTGTAGCCTTCACCCGTTTTGTGTTTTTAATGTAATTGTATTACCTACGTTTAAATTTCTTCGTGATATAGTGTGTAAATAGTTTTGTCTACACGCTCTGAATAAAAGTAGACCGCATATCACACGCTATATATCCTACTTGTCTTGATCGGCTCGATCCTGTTGCTCGATGAATCGATCGATGCGATTCTGTTCGTTGTCAACAATACTAACGTGACGTTACGTTTATTTCTCAATTCATCAACATAAGCAAGAGCGGACGAAAAAAAAGAGACTGGATAAGCACAGAGAGCGATATAGTATATATAATTTAATTAATTTTATACTATATATATATAAGCATAAGATGAGAAGAAGAGAGAGAGAGAAAAGATGAAATGGTGAGGGATGGCGTGTGATGGATGGCACGAAAGCGAATGAGAGACGAAGAGCTAGAGCTATAGAGCTTTTTCCAGTCACGATATCGAACGTCAATATCACGATAGTTCCTGAAATTCTAATCAAGCCATCACGTATACGTCTTAGGCCCGGATCCTCGCGCACCGCCAAGAGACTCCGTGATGAAGTACAAAGAGTTGAGGAGCGTCTCGTGGGAACTCTTCTTGACGCTGTCCGTCTTAGCAATATGCGGCATCGCCTTTGCATTGGTGATGCTGGTGATTAACATCAAGAACAGACACGAAAAGTGAGGACGCTGAGTATATGCATGCATGAGCGTGGACGGAACACCTCTTATTAGCAATAACGGTCTTATCGAACGGTTGATATGCATATGTGCGAACGACTGCAGAGCTGCTGTGAATTTTACACAGACTGGTACGAATTTGCCTGAAACCACTGTTTCCGAATATTTATTGCGTGTGTGCTTGATGTTCAACAAGACAAATAATTCGGTATATTTTTCAAGCTAATGGTCTCACCATGATCACTTTGCATACGCAAACAATGATTCGAATAAGTGTAAAAAAGTAATTATTGAACTTACTAGTCTAATAATGTCAAAACGAATATTCGCAAAAAAACAATGGTAAAGTGGCCACTTTCCGTTAACTTTCTGTTAAAACAGCTATAAATGGGACTCAAAAATTAAAAGTTATTGTTGTTAAAGTTAATTTCTGGGGTTACTAATGCAAATAATTATTATCAAATACCAGTGAATTTATGTAAAAAATAAAATACAGGTGAATGTTATAGCCTTGACAAAAGAATTGAAATGAGTCGCATTCTAATACTATCCGAAAAACAACCCAACTTGGCGTGCGGTATCGGAACATTGTCTACAGTTCTGACACCTATCGGGAAGATTAAGGAGCGAAAAAATACACGTCGTCGTTAATAAGTCTTGAAAATTACAGTTCTTAAACAAAAAACTCGATATGAACGTAATCCGATGAAGACCTTTGATTTTCACACGCGTGTAGGGAAGATTAAGTACACAATAATGAAACACCGAAATTGTGCCCCGTCACGGTCACGATTTAAGTAGAAAGGCAGCTTTAGCTTCTAAACCATTTCTATTGTTGTTTATTTTAAATTTTGAATGTTTTTCACGCTTGGCATCGGCAGTTCTAACATGGATCGTGTATTTGTCAGGGTTATAAAGATGTCGAGTCCACGTGTAAATAACATCATAGCCGTTGGATGCATTCTATGTTACACGTCAGTCGTCGCGTTCGGCATAGACAGGAACGTAGTAAAAAGCGATGACGGACTCATAGTTGTTTGCGCCGTGAGTATAAATAAAAAAGTGCCGTGTTATCGTTGTGAGAAACACTGTGGCGTTCGATCGGTTCATATACGGTCGGACGTCGCATTCAAATAGCATGTAACAAGCTGTTGCAAAAAATTCCTAGTATGTAATTGCGTAATAATATGTAGCCTGTCAGATCAAAACATGCCGTAGGACTCAATTCGGACATTATGAGTTAGTAGTTTCAGAAAGACCATTCAATTCTGGTTATTTTGACACCAAGATCTTCTTCCTAGGTCACATGGTTCGGAAGTTATGAGCATTTGAGTAGTTGGAATCGGGCCGATTTTGGAAAACAAAGTTCAGAGTAATTAGGTCATAAAGTTAAAGTTTGTTTTCATTTGGCCTTCATTTGGAAACTTTTATGCAAACCTTTTGGAAATCTGCACTTTTTGGACACGCAAATAAACACATAAAGACACACTTTTGGCCAGTTTTATTGATGTAACATCGAACATGGATAACTACTAAAGGTATTTATGACGACAACAAAAAATCGGCTTTTTACTACTTTTAGGTGAAAAATCACCTATAACTCAGAATGAACATTGAAGTCCTACGGCATGTTTTGATCTGACAGGCTACATATAGTAAATTTAAATAATGCTACCTTTGCGGCATGACCAACATAGCACACCTCGTATTGACCCGCTCAGTTAGCTGTTGCTCTGGAAATTGAGAAACATTGCCATGTCATAAGAATGCCATCGACTTGCTGCTGGCAAAGTAAGACCATAAATAGAATACATTATCTTCGGATTCTATTTTATTTGGTTCGTTCATTCGTTCGTTCGCTGTTTTCGCAAGGCGTCACGCGCAAACTCGATTTCGTCTGACTATGGCAGTTTTTCGTTCGCGTTGTTTTTCAGTGTCGGGCTTGGCTGTTGTCGATGGGATTCACTATGGCGTTCGGCGGACTATTCAGCAAGACGTGGCGAGTCTACGCGATATTCACGAGCAAAGATAAAAATAAGAGAGTGGTGAGTGACGTCATTTTAGGTCTCGTCTGGAAGAAAGTTATGTCCTCGTGTGCAGCGTTGTGCTTGCGGTATCGCTACAGTAGCATTATCCACGAGAGACAATCTGCTTGATTTTATCTGACGCCGGCACCGCCGCGAAATGATTTCCTTCGACCTTAAAACGCGATCGCGTCGTGCACTCGTTCGTTGCAGATAATTAGAGACGAACATCTGTATGGGTTGATAACGGCATTTATGGTAATCGACGTCGCCATCTTGATTTCATGGCAAGTCGTCGATCCGCTCGTTCCCCGTCTAGTCGAACTCCCCGAAGAGGTACGTATTGAATTTGCTGCTGTATATGTAACACACTGCAAGTCGATGTGGCCAGCTGACATACCTAACGACGCAATGATTCCAGCGCGCCGACATTGCGTCGACCATTCTGACTCCTGGATGAACGTGATCAATCTTCCATTCGCGTGGTCGTCTATTTCTATTGACCAACCGCTGCACTAATGTTTTTATTTTATCTGCCGGCAGGTGAACAAGGAAAACGACCTTGTCATACAGCCGATGTCGGAAGGATGTCAAAGTTCAAGCCAGTACAAGTTCCTCGGCATGATTTATGGCTACAACGGTCTGCTTCTTATTATCGGCGCCTTTCTGTCCATAGAGACCAGGTTTGAACGATTTCAACAGCCATGCGGATTTGCACTCGTATTACTGAACGCCTCTGATGCGCTGTAAACAATATAAACCCATATAAACAATATACGCCCTATAAACGGGCCCGACCTGTTTATTGTAAAATGCATGCTCATCATGTTCATGTGTAATCAGATTATATTTGCACGGAAATCGTATCGTTTGCTACTTGGAGAATAACAAATCAAATGGCAGGATATAAGTAACAAGTCTAATTAGCAGACAACTGTTCGCTTATTGCCCAACAATATATGTCCTCGGTTTAAAAATGACAAAGCTTGTTGTGGTTGGCCCTTATATACAACGAGTAGTGTATGATCTAGTTGAGCCCGTTGATGTAGTTAATTCACGCTATTTAATTAATTATTTAATTGGCGTCGTGTAAAGCAGGTTCGACCATATTTCTCCGTCTCTACTAGAATTATACATTTCTACACACATCAACTGAAATATGCTTACTGAAATTCTCATGTAAACAAACTAGTCCAAAAGCTAGTCGGTGAGATTTGCCTCATTAGGTTCCCATTCCTATACCGATTATCGTGCTAGTGCAATATTTGGCTTCCCCTACATCTCACCGATAGGTTACCCATGCATTTCTTTCGATCGTAAGCTCTCTATGTATGAGGCTACCCTGTTGTTACATATTCAACTTCTCATAACAACACTACAATTCGGATACATTTACTCTACAATGCTGTTAATTATGTTGTGCCGGCACACGATATACGTCATCGTCGTTAGCTCAAATTCTAACTGCTCGTCTGTTTATTACATGCTTGCTCTTTCTGTGCGGCCCTATCTGGGTTACATGTTCTCGCTATACCGTTTTAGTTAGGCCTCTTGAGCTGTATGTGCTAGATTGCTTAGTTTCTTCTAATTGACGCACATTCAGTCTCGTTGACTTCTACTCTCAGATTGGCAGCCTTTGCTTTGTTTCGTTCACTCTCGTGTCACTTGGATAGATGTCGCTGCTCGTAAACCCGATAAGGCCGTATTGCTGTGCTGACGCCATAGCGTGAGACTACTAGTTTCTGCTGTTCCATGAGGTCTCGTCGAAACCGGCTCCAGCCCATATTCTTTTTTATATGTCGCCTGGTTGGAAATGTGTCATCGCGTTTAGTTAGTGGTCATGTTGCACATGAAGCGCTGGTATCACCAGATCCTTACTTCTGCATTTCTGGTCAGTATCACCAGTGCCCCCCTTACAGTAGTTCCAGTGACCGTGCTTAGCTTATCATTTAGCATATATAGCTTCAGGTATTTATGTGTGAAGTGTTCATGCAATTTTTTATTATTTAGAATAATCGTTCAAGGAATAAAAAAGTATGTTATGTGTTAATTCTTAACAAATCGGATTTATGTTTTAAATGCCGGGTTGGTGCGTCCTATGATAGACTGTGCAACGAGCTCCCATTTTGCATGAACGTTCACACATTTATCATGATATTGTATAGGCTTACCGAAGTTACGTTTACATATTTAAGTCCACTGTTCCGTCAAGTACGTCGGCTGGAAAAACGGAGTTTAGTCAACATAAACTCGCCCAAAAGTTTGACAGTATTACTGCCACAGTTATCCTACATAGAGTGATGTAAGCGTCCTCCTAATTCTCCCTCGGTGGTCGGGTTGTTTTCTACGTAACTTCGTCAACTCAAATTGCAGTGTATCTGAATGTACGGCAGACAACCTTTTTCGCTGTGCATCACTACCTTTCACTTATCTAGTAGTCTTCAATGTTTGTCTCCAGTGAAAGCTCTTATTCTCTATTTCGTAACGCACACGCACACGCACACGCACACGCACACGCACACGCACACGCACACGCACACGCACACACACGCGCGCGCCGCACACACACACACACACACACACACATACACACACACACACACACACACGTAGTTTGCATGTCCACTATAGTAAACCACGTCAGGTAAGTCTAGATATGCACGCACTCTTATGCCCAAATAGCTTACGCCGTGTTAGTGTCAGCTAACCTGTATCAGAACGTATATTATCAACATAACTATATCATAACTCCAGCAGCTCAGGAGGTTGAAAATAATATATAATATATAATAT
>NW_014578094.1:92702-102658 GCF_000485595.1 Priapulus caudatus
ACACACAGCCGTAAACCCTACCACGCACGCAGCACACACACACACACAGCACACGTACCTCACACACACACACGCACGCACGCACGCAGCGCACGACGCGACGCACGCAACGCACACACACACACATGCACAAACACACACGCACACACACACACACACACACACACACCACACACCACACACACAACAGCACCGACACACACACACACACACACACACACAGCACACATGACACAACACTACACCACAACACACACACACACACACCACACACCACACACACACACATCAATATATATATATATATAGTATCTATATATATATATATAAATAGGAATAGAATCGTATACGCTCTGGTCGCTTATTTATCTCTATATATATATATACATATACACTCCTGATAACTCCATGTGAGTGTAAGTTTACGTGTATTTATGTTTGCATGCTGACGCCGTGAATGTGTAGGTTGACGAATAGTTCAAGCCAAATAGCATCACCATGCACGTATCACCTAACGAGAATTCCAAACTGATATATTAAGCCCATGGAAATTTAAGTTGGCCTGTGTACCTACTACCTACCTACCTAGGCTGGCAGTTCATATGCGAGCGGTAGTTCCATGCAAGTTTCAGCCGCTGTGTATTTTCACCAGTATGTGTGTAACCGGCATGTGTACGAAGTGTGACTAGACGTATCTATCTTAAAAGAGAGGAGAGGCAGATTTTCTGACGCGGTAATCTTCGCCGCGGTGAGCATCAAGCCCACGCCACCGATCTCAGTGTATAGCCCGTGAGTCGGACACCAACATAGGCTTATCCATATTTGTTAAATCCACACATATTTGTAGTTATAATGACGATAAATAGGCCTTAATACGGGCGATAATTTTAGCAATGGGGTGATGTCAGAAAAGTAGAACAGCCAAATTCCCACGAATGTAGCCATCTAGCGGACAAAAGCCTAACTTTGTTAATACCAGGTTAAACTATGCATAATTTATACAATTTTTTAGTATGCACCCAGTTGTCACTTGAGTCTCAAAAGCCACACAACACACACTTTTAGTGGTTAATTTTCGATCATTTGTATTTTTAAAATTGTAATTTGTCTGTGTATACATTCGGATATAATGTATAACATGGTATAAAGAATTCAGATTGTTAAAATCAGGTGCTATTAATCTTTTTGATAATGTCATCTATGGTGACTTCACTGGTGCATATCTCTGGCAACTTGACCAAATAATTTGGTTAGAATGAGGTAATATCCATACGTTTGGAGAAACATTTACTTTTTTAAATCTGTTCATTATTTTACGATGAACATGACCCTGAACTGATACTGTGCTATATTGACGTGTTTAGTTTATTGACCTATGTATTTAGTTTAGTTTAGCGAATCCCAATGATAAGAGAGACACGTGACAGATGTCACAAATTGTGTATTTAAAAGGCGAGACGAGGCTTGCAAAGCCAGAGAGGCATATTCATAATAACTTGGCACAATTTCTTAACAATGTTGTATATCCAAAAGCTTTGACTACACAGAATCAAGGAATCGTTCAAACTGTCAAAATTTTGTCAGAATATTTCTTATTGTTTATTTCTCTGTTACGAATCTATCCTTAGAATTAAGTAAATAAAGTTATAAAAAAGATAAACCGAGCCACCCGCTACCCTAGAGTGTCGGCTGAAAATTAGTCTTGCGTGTATACCAACAAGAGCGTATTAAGAATTCTTAATACGCTCTTGATGCCATGCTGGTGGGAGGGTGATTACTGTCTTCTATCCATCTCGGAATCTCTACCCGTAGATTGAGTCCGTGTGTCTGGATAGTGTTTAGATTGTGAATCCAGTACGTTCTCTTTCCTTTCTGATGAGGATCGTATGGGTGAAGGGGGGGGGGTGAAAATATTTTATAATTAAGTAAGTAGGCCTATATGTGGCGGCATTTGTTTTAAAAAGTGCCCGTGCAACGCCGGGTACCAGGGTAATATTTATATATAGTTACAGAACCACCGTGAGAGGGCGCTTCATCGCACGCGTAACCAGTAAATATTGTCGCTCTCAGATCTATCAGTTACGTCATCACAACGCCGTGGATCTGCGGACGGCAAACGCGCCGACGATGGTCACGTACACTACCGCCGTCACCGACGGCGAAGCGCTAGCCGATGGTCTGGGTGAAGGTCAGGCAAAGGTCGAGGCCCAGTTCGCGCGTCTGCAGAAGGTTATCGTGCAGGTTCGTCAAGAATACGAGACAGAGTAATAAACGTTAGGCTTGTTTGTTTGGGACGGACACGTCTGATCTGGATCAGTTGGTCCCGATTCGCTCAAATAAGTACAATCGCGCATCCAATGCTTCAGCAATAAATGGCTGAGACATGTAGGCCTACCGCCATATTGTATTTCCTTTGAACCCAACTCGTCAACACATTAGTGGATCGAGATCAAGTGATCAACAACAGATCAAGTGGATCGAATGCAGTTGATTCCCCAAACAAACGCGCCTCTAAATTACAGAGCAGAAACAAACTCAAATGCAAACTACCTAATTTAGTAACGCAGGCAATACACACGGCATGTCACGTTGAGCATATTCTCCAATATAATATAAAGTCTATAGTTAAAATGCAATGGTTCGTTATTGATACAGGATGGCTCTAGCTAGTTTTTATATTAAAGTTGCTGCGTGAATCGCGAAGATTCGTCACACCTGTTTTACTAAATATGATCGCCCCGGTAGGGAATACTTGTTTCTATTATTTTATCTGCGTTTTCTACTACACAGAAAGAGCTCGAGATCGTGAGGTTGAAGCAACGGCTGCAGGAAGCGGGTGAGCCTCAAGCATCCGGCAGTGGCGACGCAAAAAAGAACAACACAAAAAATAGCAAGAAGAAAAAAAATCCGTGAAATGTACCACTAGAGAGCAACAATCCCCACATCTACAGTTCTGCGAATTTTGCCTCCAGGCGGTAGAACTTTCCCTAGCCGCAATTGCGAGCACCGTTACATGCAACGAACAATAGAAAGTCCTTTTCATGAATCGTCTTTTCCCGAAATTTGCCACCGGAGTTTCTATCACGCCCCCGTAAGCTCGATCACGTCGTATGCTGCACGGCTCCAGGAAATAAGGCACCGCGCTGGAATACCGCGCCTGCTATCATGTAGGTCAAGGTCAAGCGATTACGAAGCCATTCAGGTATAGCTACTGAGCAGAGATTAACCGTGTGCGTTAACGCCGATATTTGTACGATATTTCTGCTGAACGGCAAACACCCATGCGCATTATAGTAGCATTTAATGCGCGAAAAACTCGTAAGCGTCAATCAACAGGCGTGGTTAGTTGGGCCGAAACCCGATATAGTGCAATGTATTGGTATATCGGTGGAAATATAGACGCCACCGGCGCTTCTAATATCACACGAAGAAGTAAGCACGTATTATTAATTACTACCGATGAAGAGCACCTCTTTCATAAAGTTTAGTTTCCAGTTTTATCCCATGTTTAGAGGGAAGCTAAATGCTCACGATTCCTCAGAACAAGCTGTTAGATATACGACTTACACTTACAGTTGTTTTTACGTGTGGGGTCTAGCTACGCACATAACAATGTAATAATTCTTCTTATTAACCTGCACTGGTGTCAATATACAAAAGCAAGATAAGCACATTTTAATCAGGTTAACACAGTATAGTGTTGTATATATGCAATAAATACATCCGGTTATCTGAAATTACTGTATAATATTATTAAATAATTAACTCCCCAATAGAACCCTTGGTTATACATAATTATTATCATATTTAATTTTCACCATGTAAAAATTCCTCTCTAAGGTTACATTTCTGTTGTTTTTTATAAGAAACATACGATCCTCATTAACAAACAAACATTCCGTCCAGATATATTTCTTTAATTTGCAAGTTATAATTATTATATTAGCTGTTAGCCTGATAATCACTTTAGCAAGAGTCGATGTCATGGAGTAATTATAGCTAAGGATCAATAGAGGTTTAAAAGACCGTGTAATTTCGTTCGAATACATACGCAAACTTTGCTTTTCGATGCACAGATGCTTTGTGGCACCGTATACCCATTTGTGATGCACATCCACGATCGTGGCACTGTGATCCGACGGCTTATCTCAAATACGTTATACACGAAATCTATTTAGGATATTGTAATTTGAAGTTGTTGTAAAACTTGCTAGCCGCACACCATACGACCCGAGCGGGATTGAAAGGCTTAGGTCTGGATCGGGAGGCTTACGTCTGGATCGGGAGGTCATTTTGGGCCGATTAGAATTTTGAATCGGGAGTGGAGTGGGTCGTATAGTGTGCGAGGCTTACGCACGGCGACTACGGCTATAGTGTGTGTGGTCATCCGACCGCCGCGCGCCGCGCTGCAAGAAAATTGAGCCAAGAGCGAATCGCCATCTGCTGCGAGCGTTATGGTGCCCGCAGGGCTTAGACTGCGGGACCGAGCAAAATCGTTAGTGTTGCGCTAGCATAAAGGGACTGTACTACCAGCTTGTGATATGATTTCCACCTTTTATGGCTAGACCTTCACGCACTAATTTGAAACAGAGATATGCATCTTTCATTGTTTGTCGTCCAGTGTTGAATTACACATTTAACGTATTAGGCTGGTTCCAAGTCGGTTGTTATACGCGACTTAATATGACCCACTGCCCATTAACTACCGAAGCTCAGAGGCTCATGCGAAATGCGAAATGCGAATGCGAATGCGAAATGCGAAACTGCAATGCGAAATGCGAAATGGCGAAGATGCCGAAGCTGCGACGTGCGAAATGCGAAATGCAAAATCCGAGATGAAAATTACGCTGGTCTATAGGTGAAACACTGACGGGAGCACTAAAAAGATGCATTTTCTAGTGTGTAGTGCAAATTATTTCAATTCAAACGAAAAACTTGGCCAATCACTTAGTAGGCTAATTTTTCTGCGAATGCGAATGCGAATGTCGAAATGCGAAATGCGAAATTCGCGAAATTCGAATCTCGAAAGGCCAACCAACTCAAAGATCGTGTTGGTCTTCGACCCACGTCGCATGGCCGGTATTAAATTAGCGAACTAAAGACAAGATGGCGACCATCTCGAATTACAAACAAGGAGGGTAAAACAATCACCGTCACATTCATTGGAAAATCGTGGGTTTTTTACCGTTGGCATAAAGCTTGTTATAAAATCTTTAATCAACTAGGACAGATGTACACGTCATCAAAGGTTTTTGAGGTGTGCATATTTTGTTGCTACAACAGTACAGGTAGACTTCCCATTAGTCGTCACACCTCATTCTTCTGTAATAGAGATTGGCGCCATCTTTGTCTTTGTAGTATTAATGACCCGGCCATAAGCGATTCCGTCAAGACGCAACACATTCTCTGATTGGTTGCTCAGATTTCGCATTTAGCATACTTCGCATTTCGCATTTCGCATGAGACTTCTGGACTGTTCGTACATAAACCCCTCTTATGCCCCTGACTGTTTCCTTGGCCAGAACGCACTGGAAGGTTGCATGCGGTCTGATCAAACGAAATTAGCATCAATAATGCGGTAATCACCCATCATTCTTTGCCAGCGTCCTACTGCACTGTGATTCAAAACATCGTCCTTTCATCGTAGTTTTCTGCTGTTCATATTAGTTACTTTAGCGAAATGGCGTGACGTGTATTAAGATGTTGATATATCGCAAATAATTCCTGTCGTGTTCTTTCGATTATTTTTCGCCGGCAATAGCTTATTAGGCACAATTGCGTTTACGTGGCGGCAATATATTTGCGGCAATTAAACAGCCGCATGATATTTTGCAAATCGTATTATCATAGAATGCTATTTTGTGGGCTGCCCTTCGCTAGTTTGTGGTTACACTTGTGTAAGCAGCGTATTTATACGGGCGTCGCATTTACCAATTTACGTACGCGAGTAGCGCAGCATGTATATGTGGCGTGAAACTATTTTCTAGTTCCTAGTTCCTTATTTTCAAAAATAAGTAAGTGGACTCTTACATCCATTCAAACTCTCCACAAGCTAGAGTACTAGGCATGTGCACATCCACAACCTGTTTCTACATCTGTTTCTATGTGAATTAAGGTGACTACTCGCCTAATGGTCTGCTTCTGATAATGAAATGGGTCTAAAAAATAAGGGAAATGGGTACTAAAAAATAAGGTAAGTGGACTGCTCATTAGCATTTTTATAGGCCTCTCCACAAGCTAGAGTAAAATGAGCATGTGTCCATCCACAACGCTGTTCTCACATCTGTTTCTATGCGTGAAATAAAAAGTGAGCTACTCGCCTAATGGCGCTGCTCTGAATAATGGAAATCGGGTTAAAAATAAGCGAAATGGGCTCTATAAAAATAAGTAAGTGGACTCTTACATTAACACTTTATACTCTATACATAGCTAGAGAATAGCATGTGCACCATTCACAACTTGGCTCTACATCTGTGGACAATTTTTTACAATCACATTTCAACTTGTTAAGTAGAGAGTTTAAATTAATATAAGAGTCCAGCTTACTTATTTTATAGACCATCATTCGCTTATTTTAGAGAGCGGCATTTCATTAATTTCAGAGGCAGCGCCATTAGCGAGTAGGTTCACTTTATTTCACCATAGAAAACAGATGTAGAACGAGGTTGTGGATAGTGCACATGCTATGACTCTAGCTTGTTGGAGAGTTTAATAATGTAATGTCAGAGTATTAATGAACTAGGAAGGCTAAGAACCTAGAACTAGGAAATAACATCACGCACATGCGCACATGCGCGTCGTGCTCGCACGGCGGGTGTGCGCGCATATGCGTGTGTTGATTCGATGTCAATGAATGTACCGCAGTTATTTCAAGATCGCAAGGCACTTTAAACAAATTGTGTCTACGCACATGCAATTACTTTAAATATTTTATGCTTGCTTACAGATTGGCAGGCACTTATCGGTTTTATGAGGTAGACCACAGAGATGTACTATAATGAACCAGGCAGGAGTGAATGAATAGAGTGAATAAACATATATATTCCCGCTCGCCGATAACAGTAATTCAACTGAGTAAAATTAAGGCGTCGTCATAGCGCTGAACAATATTGTTCCTAGAGCATACTCGACTTTCCTAATGTTAATGCTGAATTTAACATACTACACTATCATTTGCAGTGCCATGTGCTGGCAAGTTTGCTAATTAAATGCTATAGCATGGTCAAGTATAAACGTTGAAAGTTATGGCGTGTAAATGCGATAACTAACAATTAAAGACAAATGTCACCAACTGTAATCTCAAACAAACGTATATATATATATGTATATATATATATATATATTATATATATATACGATATACTAGTATATATATATATTATATATATATTATATAATATAGTAGATATATATATATTACTATGTCTAACATCAGGTATTGATTACAGTTCACGTAGGCCTACGCAAACTGTGTTTCAAGACGATCTCGTCGAGAATCTAGATCTTTGGGATAAATATACATAAATTAATTAAATCTTGCTTCATATTCTCTCTCGTTCTTTCTCTCTCTCTCTCTCTCTCCTCTCTCGTCGTCCATCTCTCTCCTCTCTCTCTTGCTCTTCCTTCCCTCTCTCTCTCTCTCTCGACGTCTCGTCTTCTTCTCTTCTCTCTTTCTCTCTCTCTCTCTAATATATATATCCCGTCCTTTAGTCTTTCGATTTACCCACATACACTCTTATTATCTCGACAAACTACGATCATTGCGAAGATTGGAAAGGGTGCAGCATCAGCAACGTTCCAAAAAACCTGGATTCATATTATGTTCATTGATTCCGTCTGCGGCTATAGTTTTGTTTGGCGTTTTAAATGCGTGCTATGGATTAACTTTAAATTGCCTGTTTCATATCGGTGAAGCACTCGATCGTCAGAAATAACCCCTGACAATGATGCCGTCGAATACTCTTACTACAATTTAGCGTGTTTGTGGTGATTTTTGATTTACCGCGGCAACAAACGGCTTAAGCTTAGACGGCTCTCTGAAAGTCTGTAATAGTTTCCTAAATATCACAACTTTTACCAATTTACTCAACCTGCGGCGCAGAAAGGTCATTTCTGCACATACGGAAAGTTTTTGTGGAACGTAAGTGTACACAATTTCACGCACCATGTGCATGTGAAGGAGTAACCATTAGAAAAAAGGTAAATTAGCACGGCTAAAGTAAATGCCCCTGGTTCTATCAGGAGTGGAATGGTATTGGTATATTATTGGACTATATTATGAAACAATTAGTCTATATATTATGACACTCCTGTTCCTATATACTATTAAAACAAGGAAAGTTTAAGCGAAATACGCGTTTATGTCGCCCGTTCATATTGTAAGGCATGAAACAGTCATGATCAGAGCGTATAAACCAAAATATGTTACATATAGTTATGGGACTTTTGTCGTATCTGCGAATAAAGAAAAGGAAATAACGTCTTTTGGCTGTTTTTGTTTTGCCTATTTGTTTCATACGATGGCGCAAAAGTTTTGGTTACAAGTTCTTTGCTTGCAGCCAAGCGGACGTTTTAAGGACGGGTGTTTGTGTGTGTGTGTGTGCGTTTGTGTGTGTGTGTGTGTGCGTGCATGCGTGCGTGCGTGCGTGCGTGCGTGGCGTGGTGTGTTGTGTGTGTGTGTGTGTGTGTGTGGTGTGTGTGTGTATGTGTGTGCTGTGTATATGTGTGTGTGTGTGTGTGTGTCGTGTGTGTGTGTGTTGTGTTGTGTGTGTGTGTCGTGTGTGTGTGGTGTGTGTGTGCCGTGTGTAGCGTATGGCATACAACTAATATTATTAGTATTACTGGGGTGAACCTGCTATTAAATATAAAAGCAACAAATCATAAAAAATATAAATTTCTTATTTTTATTAAAATATATTTCTAGGCTTAAGGTTCTTAATTTTATTGAGATCTGTCAAAAACTTGTTTTTTACAGCAAAAATCATTTATAATTCATAAGATAATGAGTGATACTCTCTGTGCACTAACCATTATTAACAATTAACACGTTTTCAGTAAGACGGAACTGCACCTAAACGCCAGACTGGCGATATTGCATATCCGATAACAGATTTAATGTACTGACATATTATGCGTGTCTATCCGTTGTTATTTTTAATGCCTATGATAATATGTTGGCTAGTAGAGTCTGTCACGCGAATCTTCGCTTTAATTTAGTGTAATAACCAGTCTGATATTTGGCCTTTGTTTGCTCGATGCGCACGCGTCTGGCTGGTTTGTGGGTAGGTGTGTGTTGCATTGCGCTGCATCGCGACGTCTACACCAAAATAAACTGCTAATGCTAGGCTAATCGCAAGATTTCTTCAGCTTCTTGAACTGTATATTTTATTTGCAATTTTGTTTTTGAAATTCGTGGTGGATGGNCTAGAGTTATTATATAGTTATGTTGATAATATACCGTTATGAATACAGGTTAGCTGACACTAACACGGCGTAGCTATTTGGGCATAAATGCGGGCCATATTAGACTTACCTGACGTGGTTACTATAGTGGACATGCAAAGCTACTTAGAATTATATCTTTGCAATGGCTTGCAAGGCAGTCGCACGTAAAGACACATCGGCTCCGATCAGATTGGCGGGCGATGTCGCGCAAGACGGCTAGCAAGATACCTTTGGCAGAAAGACGATGGCGAGGGTGCAGGTTGTCGCGAGCAGAATGAAGACACCGACCAGTGCGTAGGCGACGTTATTCTCCTCTTCCAGGAAGGCGACTACTGGCGCACCGATGCCGCTTAGCAGGGCGACGTTGTAGATGGCAATGCCGATGAACTTGCTATCGTTCAGCTGCGCGATCTTCACGTTTCTTTAATGTATAATTAATGAGAGAATATATAATATCGAGTATAAAATAACGACAGGCGTATACGATTCTATTCTAGTATATATATCTATAT
>NW_014578094.1:104192-105736 GCF_000485595.1 Priapulus caudatus
ATAGTCAGACGAAATCGAGTTTGCGCGTGACGCCTTGCGAAAACAGCGAACGAACGAATGAACGAACCAAATAAAATAGAATCCGAAGATATATGTATTATATTTATGGTCTTACTTTGCCAGCAGCAAGTCGATGGCATTCTTATGACATGGCAATTTTTCTCAATTTCCAGAGCAACAGCTAACTGAACGGGTCAATACGAGGTGTGCTATGTTGGTCATGCAGCAAAGGTAGCATTATTGAAATTTACTATATTATTACGCAATTATATACTAGGAATTTTTCGCAACAGCTTGTTACATGCTATTTGAATTCGACGTCCCCGCGTTGAATGTTACAAAATGAACGGAGATTTAATTGACAGAGTACGTTGAGAGAGAGATTCGTTACTCAGTTCGTATATGAACCGATCGAATGCCACAGTGTTTCTCACAACAATAACACGGCACTTTTTTATTTATACTCACGGCGCAAACAACTATGAGTCCGTCATCGCTATTTAATAGGTTCCTGTCTATGCCGAACGCGACGACTGACGTGTAACATAGAATGCATCCAACGGCTATGATGTTATTTACACGTGGACTCGACATCTTTATAACCCTGATAAATACACGATCCATGTTATAACTGCCGATGCCAAGCGTGAAAAACATTCAAAGTTTAAAATAAACAACAATAGAAATGGTTTAGAAGCTAAAGCTGCCTTTCTACTTAAATCGTGACCGTGACGGGGCACAATTTCGGTGTTTCAAGATTGTGTACTTAATCGTGCCTACACGCGTGTGAAAATCAAGGGTCTTCATCGGATTACGTTCATATCTAGTTTTTTGTCTAAGAACTGTAATTTTCAAGACCTATTAACGACGAAGTGTATTTTTTCGCTCCTTAATCTTCCCGATAGGTGTCCGAACTGTAGACAATGTTCCGATACCGCACGCCAAGTTGAGTTGTTTTTCGGATAGTACTAGAATGCGACTCATTTCAATTCTTTTGTCAAGGCTATAGCATTCACCTGTATTTTATTTTTTACATAAATTCACTGGTACTTGATAATAATTATTTGCATTAGTAAACCCAGAAATAAAGTTTAACAACCATAACTTTTAATTTTTGAGTCCCATTTAAAGCTGTTTTATCAGAAACTTAACGGAAAGTGGCCACTTTACCATGGTGTGTGCGTATATTCGTTTTGACAATATTAGACTAGAAAGTTCAATAATTACTTTTTTACACTTATTCGAATCATTGTTGGCGTATGCAAAGTGATCATGGTGAGACCATTAGCTTGAAAAATATACCGAATTATTTGTCTTGCTGAACATCAAGCACACACGAAATAAATATTCGGACACAGTGGTTTCAGGCAAATTCGTACCAGTCTGTGTAAAATTCACAGCAGCTCTGCAGTCGTTCGCACATATGTATATCAACCGTTCGATAAGACCGTTATTG
The DNA here is from genome assembly GCF_000485595.1 of Priapulus caudatus. Taxonomy (NCBI): domain Eukaryota; kingdom Metazoa; phylum Priapulida; class Priapulimorpha; order Priapulimorphida; family Priapulidae; genus Priapulus; species Priapulus caudatus. The sequence goes on from NW_014578094.1 coordinate 105,649, forward strand.
CTAATAAGAGGTGTTCCGTCCACGCTCATGCATATACTCAGCATCCTCACTTTTCGTGTCTGTTCTTGATGTTAATCACCAGCACCAC
>NW_014578094.1:106137-109237 GCF_000485595.1 Priapulus caudatus
ATATATATCGCTCTCTCGTGCTTATCCATCTCTCTTTTATCTTTCGCTCCGCTCTCTCGGTGCCTATGTGATTAGAAAGATAAACGTAAACGCGCAAACGTTCATCTATTCTTACAACGCAAACAGAATCGATCGATCGATTCATCGAGCAAACAGATCGAGCCGATCAAGACACGTTGGATATAGAGTGTGATATGCGTCTACTATTTCTTCAGAGACGTGTTAGACACAACTTTACACATTATAAGCACGAGAGAAAATTTAACCGTAGGTAACATATAATATAACATTAAAACACACAACGGGGGCTACACACACGCCCGCTCGCGTATGGACGCACGAACGGACGGACGCACACGAGCACGCATACACACGCAGTCTCTTTCTCTCAATCTCTCTCTCTCTCTCTCTCTCTCTCTCTCGCGCGCGCGCGCTCTCTCTCTCTCTCTCTCTCGCTCTTGCCTTGTCTATCACTCCTTCTCATTCTCTCCTCTCATCCCCGTCGTTTTCGTTCCCATTTCTATTCCTCGTCGCGCTCTCTCTCTCTCTCTCTCTCTCTCTCTTCCTTCTCTCTTGGTTGCGCGCTCTCTCTCTATTTCTCTATAATGTGTCATGGTTTTCTCTGTCCATCTACGTCATTTCTATGGCACGTGTTTACACCTCGCGCTAAGTTTTTTGCTTATAGAAAAATAACCCAATTCTTGCAAAGAAATCACCACAGCTAACAAGCTACGCACGCCACCGTGCATGCATGAGCGTAACGTGTCCATAATACGTACTGCTACGCGAAGATACATGTGCTTTTCCGCTTTTATATCTTGCAGCGAGACAGACACACGGAGAAAGAGAGGCTGCTACCATCGCCTTCCGCAGAGCAACGCGACAAGACAGAAATCGAATAAGTTACCAAACTCTGTAACTGTCAGATGCGCTCATCAGGCGTGACGAGCAGCGCGCAACACGCTGCATGTCTGCATGATTATCCACGCTAGCGTGCACTCGGGCTTCATTCACCATCTCCGCATCACTGCAGTCGTGACGCCTTCCTACAGGCGACTTAAAGTTACACGAACACGCTTGCGCTCGTACACAAGTAGGTTTACCTCAATGCCACGCCTACGCCTAAGCCTACGTCTACATTTACCTCTACGTCTACCTCTACACCTACGTCTACGTCTACGCCTACGTCTACGTCTACGCCTACGCCTACGTCTACGCCTACGCCTGCGTCTACGCATAAACCTACGCCTACGTCTACACCTACGTCTACGCCTAGTCATACGTCTACTCCTACGTCTAGGTCTACTTTTACACCTACGTCTACTGCTAACTCTACGCCTACGCCTACGCCTACGTCTAGGTTTACACCTGCACCTACGTCTACTGCTAACTCTACGCCTACGCCCACGCCTACGTCTAACTCTACGCCTACGCCTAGACATGCGTCTACGCCTACGCCTACGCCTACCTCTACATCTACGTCTACGTCTACGCCTACGCTTACACCGCGCTGGTTGAACAACTTAATGAGCTCACAGAGACTCGCGTGATGCACTTTATTAAACCTTACTAGAAGAGCGTTGCTGTATCGCCATCGCACCGCACGTAGTGGGAGGAGACCGTATATTATTCAAGCGAACGAGAAAACTTACTCGACCATTCGAATTTAAGCGCAGTTCACGTACACTTCTTCAATAAGTTAGTCGTAACAAGTCCATCCATCCGTCCATCCATCCATTCATTAATCTATCCATCTATCCATCCATCCTTTCTTCCATCCATCCATCCATCCATCCATCCATCCATCCATCCATCCATCCATCCATCCATCCATCCCATCCATCCATCCATCACATCCTCATCCATCCAGTCCATCCATCACATCCATACATCCATCCATCCATCCATCCATCCATCCCATCCATCCATCTCATCCATCCATCCATCCATCCATCCATATCATCATTCCATCATCGATCAATCGATCGGAATCCGATCGATCCATCCCATCCATCCAGTCCATCATCAATTCACTTCATCGATCGATCGATGATCGCATCCATCCATCCAGACATTCCATCCTATGTAATTCTATTATGTATCCATCCATCCATCCATCCATTCCATCATCCATCCATCCCATCCTGTATTTATCCATCATCGTATATATCCACTCCATCCATCCCCAATCACATCCATCCATCATGCTACCACATCCATCGCATCTACCAATCTACATCATCATCCAGCCACTTCCAAGTCAACCAGGCATCCCATCCATCCATCCATCCATTTATCCTATTCATCCATCATCCATTCCATCCATCCCATCCATCCATCCATCCATCCCATCCATCCATCCCATCCATCCATCCATCCCATCCAGCCATTCCATCCATCGCATCCATGCCATCCATCCATCCATCCATTCCATCCATCCCATCCATCCATCATTCCTCCATCCATCCATCATCATTCATCATTCGATCAATCGATCGATCGACTCGAATCATCATCCATCCATCATACCATCCACTCATTCANCACGCACGCACGCACACACGTACACGCACACACACACACACACACACACACACACACACACACGCACCGTACACGTGCACACGCCATACACGCAAAGAAAGAATGAAAAAAACAAACAAGAAAGCAAACAAATAAACACGCACGCAATGAACCAAGGAAATAAATGAAGAAAGAGAAATAATAAGAATGAAATCAACAAAGAAGGAAACAAACAATTATGTGCAGGCGCAAGCACAGACACGCGCGCAATGCATCAAAGACACAAACGCTCAAACAGCGATACCGCAAGAAATCATCTCGCCCCCCATCTCGCACACAATGATCTTCGCCCCTCTCCCATTAACCAATTATCACCGACACCATGGTCGCAAGATGTCTTACAGTATATTTGCTGTCGCTGAGCCGACGTGTGGCCGTGGGAATATTACGTGATGGATGACAGGCAGGTTTTCATCATCATTATCATCATCCGTGCCAATCCGTACGCAGTGTACACGCTGTCATCGCTCCACGCTGTCTCTCTCTCTCTCTCTCTCTCTCTCTCTCTCTCTCTCTC
>NW_014578095.1:0-11073 GCF_000485595.1 Priapulus caudatus
TTGCTTCATTTAAGTATAGAGAAGTTTGGGGGGAGGTATATATGACAAAAAGTTATTAGCTATGTCCTTATGTTCTCTTTGAAACCAGTCAAATAACTAAAATGATTTTTTCAACTCCAGATATCATACAAGGGGATATGAGTATCCTATTCACTTCGCCCGAAGCAATACTTCAAAGTGTATGGATGCGCATGATAAAACTGCATTACATGAAGAGAATTGTAGCAGTTGTGTACGACGAAGCACGCTGCATATGTTCATGGTAAGAGACATAAATTATTCGTGGAAAAAGCTAGTGCAACCCAAAACCTTAACGTAAATTAAGATCACCTAACATATCTGTTACTGTTACACAGTATATACATATATACATATATACATACACAATATATACATATATACATACACACACAATATATGCAAATGATAGTGACATCTTTCACTCGCAAAACATAAAATCTGGAATATCATTGTTATGTCAATGTAAGCGAGACAATGACAGCTAACAAATACAATTAATATTTGTATAATTACAATAACACGGATATCTTTTTCCGTAGGGGAGTCGACTTTCGACCTGCCTACAGGGATGTTGGGACTATACAGTCATTGCTTGACACTCCAAGTGTAGCAATGACAGCCACAGCAACAAAAGAAATTCAAACCGATATCTACTCGGTGCTAGGTTTCCAGTCAGACAGCACTGTAGTTGTTGCAAATCTACCCAACAGGTAAATACATGCATGTTATAATACACAGTTGGAACTATATCAAACGTTACGTCATTACACTTTCTTGTGTTAAGCTGTTGTAGCTTCACACCGCCCCCTGATGCGCTTCTCACCTTGCGCTTCTTACCAACAAATCCCTTCTATTACGGAATACAACCCCAGCAACCCATCGTTCAAACAGAACGTGCTCACTCACTGGCACGTTCTCTCAGCCTCACCGGCCTTGAGACACATGCGCGATCACACACCCACCCTCGCCTCACGCAGAGGTAAGAAGCTGAAGGATGAGCTCAGACGCGATGCCAGGAGTTCAGGCAACTGTTCCTCAAACGGGGATGTAAGGCATACCTGCTAGGCCGGACCAATGCCCACGAAACACCCTACTTGTGACTACGAAGATACCTGCGCGATCATACACCCATAACTTTATTAACAGTGCCTTGCACAGATGATGTGCTTCAGTGTTTTCCTTTTCATATTGCAGACCCAACATATTTCTACATGTGGAGCCATCGGTTGGAAAGTTCGACAGCGACATGGAATGGCTGCTTGATAACCTCCGAAATTCATCTAGTCCAAAAAGGGTCATTGTGTATGTCAGATCTATCAATTATTGTTATAAAAAAGCACACGAATTACAGGGCAACCAGTCTTGTAAATCCAACTCATAGCGTTCATTTCATCATGGACATCAAACATTCCCTAAAGAAAATCAGAAACAACATTCTGAGCAGTAGTGTGGGTGGTGATGGAACGAGGTGTCTGAACGTTGGTGACACTAAAGTGACCTGGTCACTGTGGCAAGAGGCCTATGAATGGGACTGTAAAAATCCTTGCCAGATACACAATCACCTAACACACAACCACATTCATTTAGATGGGGCAAGTAAAATGAGAAACCACTTGGCTGAGGAATGCCTTAATGCAGACATGCTGCAGCTCATGATGGAATACCAGGAAAGTCTTGGCGATCATGGCCAAAAACTCGACGCTGCTATTGAGTTGCTGAAGCAAACGTCAGTATTGGTCTCAATCTTCAATGACAGGCGGCCAATTATGCAGGCAACAGACGAACGTCTTGGGCAGCTACAATGTGTGCAAGCGTGGTTTGAAAAGTGGGAGGAAGCTGTCTACTCCAGTGGAATGTCCAGAAAAGACCTTGCTCGCTCATGTCATCTGAAACCCGTAATGACCTGGATTCTTCCATTCTGGGATTTATCTCCCTGTGCAAAGACAGGAAGGTCTAAACATGCATCATACCGATGCCTTGATGTTACTGCATCTGTGAGTAACTTGAAATCATCTGAAATGCATGGATGCCAAAATGCAAACACCTTTACTTTTTCACCCAAAATTGCGTGTTTCTTAGACATAAAGTAGCTAAAAATATACACTATTTGGATACACTCGAGCTAAGAGAGCAAACCTGTCGTTTCCTTTCACGTGCAATATAGAGGGCAACCATTTTTCCGTCATCTGAAGGCTGACATTATGATTTCTTACTTTATTTAGGTTCAAGGCACCTGACTTCCACTCAGTGAATCCAAGCCGGATTAACAGTGATGTCATTGAGAACAACTTCTGTCAGCAGAGAGGGCTTCATAATGGTAGCAACACTAATCCCACGTATAGTCAGTACAAATCTACAATGAACAGTTGTTGCAAATCTACCCAACAGGTAAATACATGCATGTTATAATACACAGTTGGAACTATATCAAACGTTACGTAATTACACTTTCTTGTGTTAAGCTGTTGTAGCTTCACACTGCCCCCTGATGCGCTTCTCACCTTGCGCTTCTTACCAACAAATCCCTTCTATTACGGAATACAACCCCAACAACCCATCGTTCAAACAGAACGTGCTCACTCACTGGCACGTTCTCTCAGCCTCACCGGCCTTGAGACACATGCGCGATCACACACCCACCCCCGTCTCACGCAGAGGTAAGAAGCTGAAGGATGAGCTCAGACGCGCTGCCAGGAGTTCAGGCAACTGTTCCTCAAACGGGGATGTAAGGCATACCTGCTAGGCCGGACCAATGCCCAGGAAACACCCTACTTGTGACTACGAAGACACTTGCGCAATCATACACCCATAACTTTATTAACAGTGCCTTGCACAGATGATGTGCTTCAGTGTTTTCCTTTTCATATTGCAGACCCAACATATTTCTACATGTGGAGCCATCGGTTGGAAAGTTCGACAGCGACATGGAATGGCTGCTTGATAACCTCCGAAATTCATCTAGTCCAAAAAGGGTCATTGTGTATGTCAGATCTATCAATTATTGTTATAAAATATTCATGTGGCTTTTACAAAATTTAAAAACAGTGCATTCGTAAATGACCATCCTGGCTATGAAAACAGAAAAGTCGAAATGTTCCATTCGAAAACAACAACTGACGTTAAAGATAAAATACTAAAAGACTTCACAAATTCAGGCGGCAATATTCGGGTGCTTATTTCAACAGTCGCTTTTGGATTGGGAATAAATGTAAAGGATGTTGACGTTATAGTTCATTGGGGGTTACCTGAGGCAGCTCTGGCTTATTGGCAGGAGATTGGGAGATGCGCTAGAGACGGACACAGAGGCTATGCTATCTGCTATGCATTTAAAAGAAGTTTGACTCACTTCATGACCAAAATCTTATAAAGATTGCCAACTTAAATTCTTGTATACGCGTCACAGTCCTGGAATCGTTCATGTTAGATGGCATTAATGTTGCACAAATAGATGTACTAAAAAATTATCCCCCTATCCTCCTGGGTTTGGGTTACATTATTGTATCTAGCCGGCGCCATGCACTGCCGGGATTAGCTGGGAGACACAGACAGATGCCTGGTCAGAGAATACCAAAGAAAGCCCAGTCCAGGTAAGAATGCAATGTGCATATTACTGTATGTGTATGTACATATACATGTATACAACGTACAGTATTATATCATGTAGTTTGCAATGTTTTGCCTGCATTGGCCCGGTATAGACTAGTACCGTCTACTCCATTTTGTGCTTTTACATCCCACAATCCACACCAGTGACCACACACGTAAACATACTGTAAAATATGTGTGATATCTTTGAAAGATGCATTATTATGTTGCAGATTATTGTCCATTACCCCAAGTCATCCCCCAGAAGAGCTTGGCCTCAACTGCAAACGTTAGGAGCACAGCTTGCCTTAGGGAAACCTAGCAGTATTGCAAGAGCTAAAGACATTGGCGTAGAAGCTGAATTGATGTGCTCGAACAGTCAACCTTCTATCCTACGAAGGACTGCAAAAGAGGACCTCGATCAATTTTCCTGGAAAAAGGTATCATGATACTAAGCATACTGAGTATATATCATACATATTCAGTTATAAAAATGCCCCATGCGGCTCCCACACCCATCCACCCACCCGTCATGCACCCTCCCCCCACATCAACCAATGCTGCAGCAGCCAGGCACGCACAGCACGGCTGACACGGTGGGTAAAAAGTAGGTGACACGGGTGTCGCGTGCTGGTTTTTTTCGGCGACCTTTGAAAATAAAACGTGAGAATATCGTGCGATCGCCCCCTAGCTCAAAGGCTGTTAAAAATATTAAACAACTATAATTGTCCAATCGGGCAACTAGCCAATTAAGAGAACTTGTCCGACATAGACTCACTTTTCCCGGGCCATCCGACAACCGTTAGTGTAGAGGCCTGCCTAGTTAACTATTTTTTACAGTATGTCATATTCATTTATATACTAGAAATTCGTAATTGCCTCTCAGGTACAAAATGAAATAGAAAAGAGAATGCCAGGATTTTGGCTGATGCTACAGTCGTTCAAGAAGACCAATGAAACAAGCATACCTATGTTAGATGCCATCAGCAAGCTGTTATCTGTTTTTAACAACAGCATGGTTGCAGTGAGACACATCAAGTCTATCATAGTGAAGAAAAGCGGTTTGAAAAAGGTACATGTAGATTATACAGTAGACTTGCATTTACATTTATTTTACATATATATTAAATGTGCCATGTATGCAAGGATTCATTTATAAAAGCCTTGTAACATACTTATACATTAACAGTATATTTTACTGCATACATGTACACGTAACATGTCTATTTAAAGACACTACCTTTTTCTACCTTCAACAAAACTGGTGACTGCATGGCTTATTCAACCACTAATAAAATCTTCGAACGCTATGGAAAAGACTACACAGTGAAAGTTAATACTTGGAAGGAATCTGTAGAGGCTGATATAGCAAAGCGGAATGAATTCGTTCAAAAATGCCATCCCCCATTGGTACTCTCTGATGAAATGCATGAAGAACTGGCAGACTTGAGAAAACAAATGTTTCCAGGTTACTCTTTTACGAGTAAATATAACTATTGTAATGTAATCCATCTCAGTTCCATCTCAGTAGTTCAACTCGTAACTTTATTAGACAATTTTGGAACAACAAGTGAACATCTACAAAAACTTCTCATTTGCTTTCACAGAAAACAGTTAGTCATATTTCTTGAATTTGTATGATTGTAGGGGATAATGTGGACATCCGCTTCAAGGTTCGCCATATGACAAAAAAGCGGCAACACCCTGATCATCACCTTTATCATTTAATAGCGTACAAGAACCGGGTATCTGGCAACAACTTGTCTGACAAGGGTCGGGTGGTGGACCCTACTAAAATACCATTCTTAACATTCCTTCCATCTGTGGCAGAAAATGAAGCTATGTCTGATGAATTTGTGATTTTCGAGGGCCATGTTTGGGTTCAGCAAATACCTGCATTGTCATGGATCAAAAAGTACATTCCTAGAATTAGAGACCATCAGTACATGAAAGAATTGTCAACTAAAACAGAGAAGGTACTGACCAAATGATATGGATATATGCCTGTGTATCACCAATCTCTAAATTTGTCCAATCCTTTAAAGGTTATTGACATGATTTTGTCTATGTTTCATCTGCATGGGGTGATCAAGGCATTGTTCTAGCGGCGATGCCTAATAATGCAGAAAAAAACACTGCGGTTTCAAAGTTATACATTGATTGTATCAGGGGGTAGATAATACATAATGTACGTTTTGTATTATCCACCCCCGATTGTATCTACATATAATATTATTAAAGTGATTACACAGGCCATAGTAATGATTGTTTATTGTTCATTGTAGGTTCATCTGGGGGTTTTGGAAAAAAATGAACAGAAATTGGAGGACATGGTGGACATTTGTCGTTTCCTACATCAGTTTGTGCCCGGGTATTGTGCTGAAGAAGATCACACACCAGATAAAGAAGTTGAAAATGTACATTATGCATGTGTACACTGTACACTCATATTGAAATTGATATTAATGTACGGCATGATTCATTCTGAGTACTGTAGTAAATTGAGCTCTATGAGAACAGCTGCACATTATAAATTGTAGTCTATTTCATTGAACAACTATGTAATTATTTTAAGTATTTATATGTATGAGTGTGCATTGTTATCATATGTTTCCGTTGCTTCTTTAGATCCTAAGCGGGGGAGACTACCTGACATTCGAGAGACATAAGCATGCACTATCCAGACAACAAGATGGCCCTACATCATCCAAGAGGTTAGAAGGGTTACAGCCCAAGATGGAAGATTTCCACCAGCAAGCAGAATGGTTAGCTGTGGTATGTACCTCTATACTTTCCTTACCAACTGCAAAAAAATGGTGTATTCCAGTCAAACTGTTAAGCCTAGTCTACACTAGCAAACTTTAGTTTGCAAACTCGAGCAAACTCCGAGTTTGGCAAGAAAAGTTTTCCAAAGTTTGCCAGTGTAGACCAGTTGACAAACTAGGCCGTGCACCTTCTTGACAAACTAGTTTGCTGAGGTTTGGAACAACTCAGCCAATCAAATGAGTTTATAGTCATGTGATCCTGCAGATGGACAAAATGGCAGCCTCCAGTAAAGTAAAGAAATCAGACAGGGACTGGAGTTTCCAAGAAATTGTTGATTTAATTCAAGAGTATGAAAAGTATCCATGTCTTTACCATACCACCCTCAAAGAATATAAAGACAGGGATAAAAAGAAGGCCGCATTGCAGCAGATTCTGCCTCAAACAATCTTTAGGCAATTATTTAGGCTTTTTCTGTCCGAGGCCCTTAATTCCTGAAGCAGGCAATGATAGGCCCAAAACTGGTCCCTCTTCATAATCCAGGGTCTGGTCCATAAACGTGGCTTGTTTTGGTTTCGTTGACGACGGCAGCGTTGAATAGAAATTGCAATAATTGCTGCTGAGCCACTCACTCTCTTCCTGTGATTCTCCACTGTTTTTGACTTATTGGAGGGAAATCGCCTCTTTTTCCCTCCAATTTATGTAAACTTTCAGAAACTTCACAAAATAAAAATGTAAAGAAGAATTCCTCTTGGAAGTGAATTACACCCAGGCGTACAAAAAATTCAAAGTGTCATCCATCTGTGAAGATTGGTTATGTCAAGTTCACACAGCTAAAGCCTTCAAACGTAAGACGTATGAACGCCTTGGAACGAGTGGTCTGTTGCTGCCAAAGATGTGAAAATGTCAAGCTGAAAGTGAAAGCAATGAACAGTTCTGTATCATCAAATGGATGTAGAGATTTACGCATCGAAGCAGAAGACCTCTCTGCGATATCGGATATTACCCTCTGTCATGATGATAACAGGACCCTGCCCAAAGCCAATTGCCTTGATCGACAGTGTACTTCTTGTAGCGAAAAAAACATGACCACACATTATGCAGCTTTTCTGAAGAACAACAGGGAACTCAAATTAAACTTTGGAGCCGTGTGAAGAAAACCAAAACGGTGAAGACCTCAGATATATATGCAGAATATATATTCTCAGAGATATATCAGACCGATATGCAGAAAAAGAGTTCACGGTAACCGAGCTGTTAACAAAAGAAGCTACAGTTCAAGAACTGATCCAAGACCTTGAGCTTTCCTTAAAGGACCTAAGTGCCCATCTCTTCCGTGCAGCATGGCAGCAAGCTAATCTTAAGACATGTAAACTAAACATGAAATCCAACTCAGCAGTGGTTATCATCGACTTTTCTGAAAACTATACATGTTCAGCTCAAGATGAAGTCCAAAGCGCACACTGGGAGAACACTCAGGCAACGATTCACCCAGTTATGGCATTCATCAACAAGAGTGATGCACCCCGCCCATTCACCGACAAAGTTACCCTGGTCTTCATATCTGATGAAAAAAAGCATGATGCCGACGCGGTTTCAAAGTACATGTCCATTGCGTACCCTTACCTGCGAGAAAAGTATGGAACAACACATGTCGAAGAATTTTCGGATTGTTGTGCAGCGCAATATCGATGCGGGAAAAGTTTTGCTGACATGTCCATCTATCCACAGGAATATGGGATTACAATTCAGCATAATTATTTTGAAAGCTCCCATGGAAAATCATCAGCAGATGGGATAGGTGCAGTCGTAAAACACAACGCTACACTAGCAGTAACCAGAAGGCAACATTTGATCCGAAATGCTCAAGAACTGTATACATTCTGTGAGGCCAAATTAAGTGGAGTAGGGGCAGCTCTACAGCACAGCAGTACTTTAGTGGTGTGTACTTGTAGCCATGCACGTCGTTATTTCTATGACATAGATACTGATATTGATACAAACTCATGAAGGATTTGAAACAAATTCTTACAATTTATAGCCTGGCAAAACAGTATATATGCGTATTCCAGCCACATCAGTGGCCAGTTTATCAGAAGAATACCTGGCTACAGTACACGTCAGTTGAGCGCTGTCGCTCTGCGGCAATTGTTTGTGATGGTTATTATTGATATTGACCTAAGCCTATGCTGCTGTTTATCAACAATTGCCATTTTGATGACCAGTGACATAATTCTATGATGTATGTTTTTGTTGCATTTTGTTTTGTTACATTTTGCAGTCAGCCCATCGGGAGATATGCCGATTTTTGGAAGGACCAGAGGACAGACAAAACATCTGAAGGATTTCTTGCAGCAGTGATGATTGTGGGATCTCTGTCCTTATTAATGTCAATAAGGACAAACTTTAAATTGCAAGAATTTTTAAGGAAGAGCTAAAATTGTCATTTTATATCTCTGTAAAAAGGCCACTTTGTATTAGCATAAAATTAGCTTTGTACAAATTATCTTGAACTGATCTAAAAGGTGGACTAAGTCGTTTTAGGGTTGAGTAGCATGCCACCAATCAAAACTTGTTGCCCTCCTTCTTACCGTGGAGGATTAACTTAAGAAGAGAAATGTGGTGCAAACCTTTTCGTACAGCAGCTCTATGAATAGTAATTGTGGTATTATGTATTTGGAAATTTGCTTGACTGCATGTTCTATACATGATAGTTAAATCATCATATATCTATTTAGGTGTCCATTTATGATGTTATCTATAAGCACGGCACAAGTGCAGTTGCTAGTAACTTTGAATATGATTACCTTGTTATTCGGTATCTAACATATATTCAATACTGTATTCCATGTGACATTGTATGTTAGTATTTTGCATCTACTAGTATGATCATCTATTACGTACTTGTTTAATTATTTTCTATCATGGTGGCAAGCTCAATGAAAGTTGATAACCTAAATGTACTTCGATACCATACCATAGGTCTTTAAAAGAATATTTGCATAGCTAAGTAAAACGACTGCATTTATTATATAGACTAGCTGAAACCCGCGCTACGCGCGGGCTTAGTGACTGTGATGCATGTGTTACCAGTACAGTAGTGTTATGTGTAAGGTGTGATATGGAGAGTTTAGTTGTTGCACATGTTTGTTTGTTTTTTATGGTTGAGATGTCAATACAAATACATGTACAATCATGCTTACACGTAACACATTAACCATTTGTTTGGCAGCACCACAGTGAAATACAGAACACACGCACGCACGCACGCACACACAAATGTTTTGATTTGTATGCTATGACAGGCCCGTAGCCAGCTTTGTTTGGGGGGGCGTTCGTTTTCAATGTTGGCAATTTGCTCGCAGGGGCGTGTACAGGATTTGTACCAGGGGGTCTAACCGTAACCGAAGTTGGCGCAACGCGAAGGGGGGGGGGGTTGAAATATTTAAAATTACACCGCGCCCTCCGATGCGTTTTCTGGCGCGAGCAAGGTGGGGTCCGGACTCCTGGTACCCCCCTGTCAGAGCCCCTGCTCGGGTGCGCGAAGCGACCAGGCGAGGAGCCAAGCAACGCCGAGCGGGGGAGGGTGCGGGAGGGGTGTTCACTGTTTCACGCTCCCGGCACGATGGAATTTTGCATTATTAAACTAAAATAGAAGCGCCTGAGGTGAAATTCTTGCCAAATTAAACAAAATTTTTTTTTGCTTGGGCCAGGGGGGTTCGTTTCGAACCCCCGAACCCCCCTGCTACGGGCCTGCTATGTAGGAACTACTGGTTGATGATACGGACTGGAAAGTTAGAATATAGATAGATCTGAATGGGCTGGTAGGTCGGGCGACTGATTAACCACTTGGCTGCGTAGCACGTAATACTAATATTACGTGCTTCGCATTTTCCCTGTGTGCGGACGTGACCAGGTAAGATTGCGTGGTTGTGATCGCATTATCTACGCATGTTTGCACTCTGTGGCGGACGACGTATATTACGTGCTTGTGATCGGACCGCTTGCACGATCGGTGGTGTACGACACCCGTACAGCATTGCAGACTTCCAAAAAAAAATCTGCTCTGATGAAATTCAACTTGTACATCTCATATGGGAAACTATGGCGAAATAGCTACTGAATTTACTTCATTTTACTGGTTATTTCTACTTACATTATGGGGCTTTACACAAATCTTCAGACACACCAAATCGACACAGAAGTTAGAACACAGATAGACAGAACAACACGAAATCGAAACTGTTGACAACAGAACGTAAACAAAACAGCGGCCCTATCTGAGGCAAATCTTTACCTTTTAGTTTTTTTAAATCTTTTTAAGACCGAACAAAACGGTTTTTCACCGAGTATAGTTTAGAACCGTCCCGTGTACTCATCGATCTTCTGTGAATTTGGCGCTATTGGATCAAACTGACGGAGCCTTTCATTAATATACAACATACAACATTCGCCCAAATTATGTAAGATATATATATATATATGTACTAATACCTTGCATGTTATTATTTATGTCCAAAACTGGACCGGAGCCAGATTCCTGGAGTGGGTTTCACTGATGTGGAATTAAACCCTTGAGTCCAGTATAGAATAAAGAAACCGAAAACAACAACAACAAACATCAATGTGCTAGTGCTACTTCTGAAACATATAATGTACTTATCATATAACCGTTATAAGTAGCAGTTAATATTTGAATTTAAA
>NW_014578095.1:11098-21144 GCF_000485595.1 Priapulus caudatus
TAAGCATACAAGACTACAGATTGCAGAGTCGAACCCACAGCCTTAGTGAGTACTGGTTCTCTAGTATTGTATGAGAGTCTTCGTATACGTTTGCATATGTGTTTTAAACTTATTGAACGATAGCATTTTGTGTGTAAACCCCTTTGAGATATGGTATTGTGAGTGTAACAAACTCTTAATTATGATTAACGTAACACATTGGTTACGTATAGTCAATGTAAGTCAACGTTACGTAAAGCGAACGTGTACCGTGACATTAGCGCGTAGAGGCTTTATAGGCGATGGCTCTGTACTACTCAGTAGAGAACCTAATAGAACGACTTTGTTTGTTGTACGTTACACTCTGTGTTTGATCATACGTTCCTTCTACCCTCTGTCTATAAATCTTGGCACCCTAAGAGCGGTCTACAAGCTTGTGGACTCCACGCCGTAAACACCGTACCAGTAAAATCCAACAACTACGTTACCTATGTCCACTTGGTGTGAGTGACATACGAATTTGCAGTAACCTGTTGCTCAATTCTAGCTATACTATCTGCTGAAGCTAAGAGCACGAGATTGTATGACCACTATGCATGGCTACAATGATATACATGCTTTACTGATCAGAAGCGCAAGACCGTTATCACATATAGGGCCTCAGATGCATCTGACCTGCTTATTACTAGTCAGAGGACATCATTCTGGGCGTTCACTTGACAGAAGTGGCACAACTGCGGTGATGCCAGTAATACTGGTAAACTATGAGTAGATGATGAATAGTTGTCAGCTGCATAGGTCCCAAAGTGATATAAAAGTCTCAGCACCACGTTTTAGACTTGCGAGAGTAGCCATAAGCAGCCCTTCATTTGGTCAAGCCAGTTTGAAGCAGGTCTACATCCGACCTATCCCAAGTCTACGTAATATATGTCCTTGTATGCTCGAAACCGCATATTGCTCCTGAGAGTCTGTTGACTACTCACTCTGAACCTGTCGGAGTTCGAATAGCTGGCTGAGCCGAGACTCAGTATTCCCTTGACCCACTATCTGAGGAAGAGAGCCTTAGTCTGACGTCATAACGTGAGTTGAGCATCTTACTCGACATCCAATTATCTAATCTGCACACAACCTTTGTGAGTTAACTGTCACTTGAATCACTCAATTCAACCGCCTCGCGTCCGGCTATGACCCTATTGGCCATCAATGCTATTGTCCGTTCGTCTGACATTATACAGCAATTTTGCCAACTGTCAGGACTAATGAACTATCACGCGAGATTAGGCATCGTCCAACGCCGCGCTATAGCAGTCCGAATGCTCCGAAGAACGCGTAGGTCTTCACATCCTAATGCTTTCTGGACATGGCCTGTCATTGGAGAGACTTCTTACGCCATTTATCTGGGCAGATCATCGTGACTCTATTGAACGACAATATGAGCTGGTTGACACCAGAGAGATCGGTACGGGATAGCAGAACGCATATACTCACTGCGTCTGATGCCCTAAACCGGATCTTCCGGACATTATAGTGTTCTCGATTAGAGAAACTCTGTCAAGAGTTTATTGCACCACGCAACACGCAAGTGACATTAGAATTTATAAGTGTCCACGGTCTCATATCTACCAGCTGCAGTAAACCATAATAAAAACATCCCGAAGAAAACAGCAAATAAACCAGGGAAATTTCTGCTTGAAACTGTCTGCACGTTGGTTTGTACAGAGATTATATAGTGTAGTTGAGACGAAACTGCCAAGAGCTTGGCCAGCGAGAATATGCCGGATCCCAAAAACTCACAATATAACCCTTTACTGCCAACCGCGGGATATTCCCGCGGTTTTTACTTCCGGTATTTTCTCTTGAATAAAACGCTCAATTCAGTGCAGTTTTGACGTCATATCCTGCAGCTTTGTTCTCTCAACAGTTTTCGCGAAATTTCCCTGGTTTATTTGCTGTTTTCTTCGGATTTTTTTTGTTTACCTGCAGTTATGAATGTTGGTAAGTTTTATGGAACTAGGCCACAGAGATATTTTCGACATTTGAGGCATATTGTCTCAAATAATGTTCCAGATAATGGAAATCAAAGTGACACGGTTGAATCCGACTGTGGTGAGGATAGTAGGACAGTGGCAAATGCTAGTAACGACGACAGCCAAATTGATGAGGGTGAATTGAGTGATTCAAGTGACAGTAACTCACAATGTAGTGATAATGATAGTAGTGATGATATAACGAATGTCAAACGGAGGACCCATGATGGTAGCCGTATTCAAGTGAGTAGTCCACAGATGGTATCTGAGTACAACAATTACATGGGTGGTGTAGACCTGCTTGACCAGATGAAAGGCTGCTATGGCTACTCTCGCAAGTCTAAACGCTGGTGGCTGAGACTTTTATATCACTTTGTGGACCTTGCAGTGACAAACTCATTCATCATCTACCTCCATAGTTACCAGTATTACTGGCATCCACCGATGTTGTATCGTCCCAAAAAACAGCTGATCTATCGCTGTGAACTGATTGACCAGCTAGTAAATCATTTTACTAGCAGAAAGCAAATTGGCAAAACAGTTACTCCAATTGTGTCACTCACACCAAGTGGACATAACGTGTGTGATTTACGTACGTTTGGGATCAAAGCTGGGCGGTGTGAGCAGTGCAGCAAAGGGAAGAACAAAAGTAGAAAACGCAAAGAAACACAGTTTGGGTGCCCAAAATGTCAAAAAAGGCTGTGTCCAACTGAGTGCTGGGCATCGTTTCACAGACAGCTGCTGCCAGATTAGTGAAACAACCCAGTGTTAGTATTGTGACAGATTTTATGTAGTCATTCATGAATATTCGCCTGTATAAAACATGTTTGTTATTTTATTATTGTTTTTGTTATGACACTTATCTGACAACAACTGGTTCACTTGCAACCTATCAGTATTGTGGAATCACTTTCAAACTAACTTTGTCCTAACTTTTGTAACTATAGCAAAAATACCATAATCTATAGTGCAAGAGACAGAAAACGCTTCATTTCCATTGTTTTTCAAAAACAATGCTGGCAGTCAAAGGGTTAAAGAGGATGATTCTGATTTGTTACATAGAGGGTTAGGGTTAGGGTTAGGGGGAGAATTTACGTAACATTCAGGACATTCTAGTGTCTGTCCTTTTACGTGAATATTTGGTGTAGGCTGTCCAGTTTACGTGATTATATGACTATGTTTTATTGATTTAAGTGAAAAGTTTCTAATTTAAGATCAAATTTATTTGACACAAAGGGAAGGCTACGTAAAGTGTGCCCTCCTTTCAAACAGTAATATATTTTATGAAGTTTACATTCTGGATATTCTCAAATCTGCCCCATTTACGTGAATTACTTACTCAGCCTCTCCTTCACTTTTCTCGTATTTTTATGCCCTCGCTCGACAATTTGTTGTGGGTATATATACTGTTTTACTCAGTGTCCGTCTGTTGATCAGACGTTAAACACCAATTAACTCCATCCATCTATTAACTTTCTCGTTTCCATGCGATAACTTCATTATATATCATCAGATTCCAATGACAGCTGAGTGAGTGAGTGAAGTGGTGTTTACTGTCCGATTAACACATTATTTGGTGGAGGAAACCGGCAAGTAACTGGCAACTTTGTAGTCTGCGACCTTAACCACTGAGCCACTGCAGCCCCCTCAATGACAGCTGATGATTTGCATGTACAACTATGCAATCTGATTGGTTGATATGATTTTTCAGGCATGCATGTCACATCATGAAGACTTTTAAAGTTGTCCTGCAAAATATATCTTCTGAAAGGGAAAACCATGCCACATATATGAGGGATTGGCGATCCAAAATGAGTACAGAACAAAAAAGACAAATTCTAACCAGTCAAAATTGAGAATGAAAAAATACAGAGAGAAAGAAATTGGAAAAAACTAATATTACACTGACTCCAAGAACCAGACAAGAAGACAAAAAAGAAGAAGAATTTTTGCATTAAGCGGGGGACACACCATGCGAAATTCGCATGGTATAAGCATAGATATATACAACACATATATATGTGTTGTATATATCTATGGTATAAGCGTATAAGAAAGCGTGGCCGATGATAATCAGGGTGGGCTCAGGTCAGTGATACATGTACATAAACGTGATGTTATACATTGTATCACGCAAGCCAAGCAAGCAATTTTATTCTCTCATGACTTTAAATAGTACCCCCTTTTAATAAGGAGGAACATAGGTACCGGGAAACATAGGTACCGGGAAACATAGGTACCGGGAAACATAGGTACCGGGAATTATCTATCGTGACTCTATATCGACGCAACCTGTTACTACCCCTATAACAAACGGGTGCCACTAGCGCACTCACTAAACCGAGAGCCTGCGGTAGCGGGAGCTAAAGCACTCACTTAGAACATGATATTCAATAATGTATTCCATGTGACATTGTATGTTAGTATTTTGCATCTACTATTAGTATTATGATCATCTATTACGTACTTGTTTAATTATTTTCTATCATGGTGGCTAGCTCAATGAAAGTTGATAACCTAAATGTACTTCAATACCATACCATAGGTCTTTAAAAGAATATTTGCATAGCTAAGTAAAACGACTGCATTTATTATATAGATATATATAATATGTACTAATACCTTGCATGTTATTATTTTATGTCCATCAATGGTGCTAGTGCTACTTCTGAAACATATAATGTACTTATCATATAACCGTTATAATGAACAGTTAATATTTGAATTTCATAAGTGGCCATGTGTGTGTGTGTGTGTGTGCGTGCGTGTGTGCGTGTGTGTGTTTGTGTGCGTGCGTCAGCGAAAAAAATACACGGGAGCAGCGAGCAATTTCGCTCCCGTCAGCTTCCAAAGCGCTCTGGTAACAACAATTACGAGAGCAAAAATTTTGGAAGATACGAGAAAAAATTGCTCCCGTGCCGCTGGCAGCGTTCAAAATTAGTTCCGCCCCGGAGGCCCGAGCCCACCAAGTTTTTGCTCGGGCCACCATCTCTACGAAACTCCCGGTCCTCCTGACAGGCACTTTTTCCCCTCATATTACGCTGAAAGACTACGGTTAGGGCAACGGCAGTAAACAGACTTGTAAATGGGAGCGCATAATACAACCCGTTCCTCCACGTAGACTGTGTATCCAAAACATCTAGAGCTGCATGAACTCCCTCAACGCATGATTCGCCACACGAACAAAAACTCGCGACAGTCTAAAAAATCGATTGTGGCATCGCCGGCATGTAGTGCAGCCCAGTGTTTTTATGACCGCATAACAATAAGATTTTATATCGCAGGGGTTATCGTGGGGAGTGAAGGCACGCCAGTGACACCTGACACGCACGTAATCAAAGCTGTTGACACTTTAGCTGCGGTGCCCGAGTAGACTCGGGCTGACAGACCTAGCAAGTTGCGGCACCTATTGGCTCAATATTAAACTAGATAGGCACTTGTAAACTACATATTGCCGTAGTAGGAGCCACCGTTGTTTATTTTTGTGCAGTTCCTGGAAAAATATATCGTCAGTGCCTGGTAGTAATAGATTGTGAAATACTGAGTACAAAATGCTGCGTCATTATTCAACATGGCGGCTCCCAGTTGGCGAGGAGGACGTGCACTAACTGATGAGAGTATCAGAGAATTGTTTGCAGACAGCGATTCGGAAGGTGATTTATTACATGACAATGATAGTACAAATGATAGTTCAGAAATATCAGATCATGTTGACTCTGAAAACGATACTGAACGCCCTGAAAGTGAGTCTGACATGGATGCACCAGCTCCACTGCCACTGCCAGTGACAGCGCCTAGGAGGAGAGGACGTGCTCGTGGTAGAGGCAGTAGAGGTCAGAGGCCGTGGACGTGGACGAGGTCAAGTGGCTCCTGCTGGACCTGCCCGTGTTGATCCTGATGCAGGATGGAGTAGTGCCAATGTGCAGCCAAATGTTGGTGATTTTACAGGTCAACCAGGACTGAACGTAAATATGGCCAGTACTGAACCAATAGATTATGTAAGACTTTTTATCACTGATGAACTCATAGATATTTTAGTTGAAGAAACCAACCTGTATGCCATTCAATATATCAGAGATAACCAGCTGAAGGCTAAGTCCAGGGTGCGCAAGTGGGATAAAATTACTGCTACAGAAATGTGGAGATTTTTGTCGCTAGTGTTTCTTACGGGGATAATAAAGAAACCAACCATAAATATGTATTGGTTTAAAGACCCAATGCTGGCAACTCCACACTTCAATACAGTTATGAGCCGTGATCGCTTTCTTCTCATTCTACAATTTTTTCACTGTAATGACAACGAATGACGACGCTAATCATCATGACCGCTTGTACAAAGTGTGCCGTGTTGTACGATTTACTTGTACGTAAATTGTGGAGATATATACACCTGATGAACACTTGTCACTTGACGAAGGCATGCTAAAATGGCGTGGGAGATTGATCTTTCGAGTATATAACCCCCCGAAAACCAGAAAAGTATGGGATGAAGGCTTATATTGTCAGCGACTCTGTAACGGCTTACTGTAGCTTACAGTCTGCTACTGTGGACCTGGCCGCGACATACAACAATTTGTGATGATTACTAAGTCCTTTGTAATCATAAAAACTACAAAGTTTAAACGTGGACAATTTTACAACAGTAGAAAAGTTAGCAGGCATCTTCTAGATTCGTCAGACCACACCTGTGGAACAGTTCGCATAAACGTTGGTCTTCACAAAGCGCTGATTGAGAAGGCGCCAATCTAAGTCGGTGATGTTGCATCTAGTCAGAAAGATGGCATTGTGTTTTGATGTGGCAAGACAAAAGATATTGAAGATGGTTCCCCATTCATGATGCAAGCATGTCAGACGTCTGCAAAGTCAAAGATGGTCAGCCAGTTAGAAAACCAAAATGCTACTCCGATACAATAGATATATGTCTGGTAGATGCACTCTGGATCAGATGTCAGGATACTATCCATGTACACAAAAGACAAATAAGTGGACAAAGAATGCTGGTGTTTCATATAGCTCCTCGACACTAACGGTTTTCGATGCCCGGGACAAGTGAATGTCTATGTCGGACAAGTTATTCTCTTGCCTAGTTGCCCGATCGGACAACTGAAAAGTTCTAGTGTTTAATTTCTTAACATCCTCTGAGCCAGGGCGCTATCGCACCACATTCTCACTTCAAAACGTTTTCAAGGTCCTGAAAAAACAGCCCCGAAACACCACTGTTACCATTTACAGATTTATCAGAGCGGCAGCGCGTACTCTCCCTGGCTGGGCGGCATTGATTTATGTACTGTGCGGGGGTACAATTGTTTATAAGTCGGTTGGGGCTATTTCATTACTGAATATGTAGGGGGTGGCATCGCTGGATGAGAGAATGACAGGCAAAACCTTTCCCTGTGATTGAGGAAAAAGCTGCAATCGTTAATGACACACAATGGGCGTGCCAGCATGCAAAATACGTGTGAATTTCATTACGATTTTACATGTACTGTATTACTCGTGTATAAGTATTGTACGACCAAAAATCAGTAAATGTCCACATCTGTAACGCATGGCTCCATATCTGTATCTAGACGAGTGGCGATGCCGGACACAGTAAAAATGACAGTAATTAATTACAATAAGCGCTGCGTTCATGCTGCGCTCTAACGCAATAACCGCTCATACAGAGTCGAAGCTGCCGCCAACGACTGACAGGAATTGGATTACGGTGAGATGTGTTGATGAGATGATGATGATGATGATGTGATGATGTGATGATGATGAGAGTGCCTGATGATGATGTTGATTAAAGCCGATGCAGTGCCGACGTTTATAGGGTAATTAAATTGCAACAAAGCGCCGTGTTGATGCTATGCTCACATTGTGACAGCAATGGATTTGCGATGATGATATGACGACGATGCCACGCCAGTAAACGAATTACGAGACAGTAAATGACACAAGAGGCGCTGTGTCGATGCTATTGTGTCGATGCGAGGCCGACATTATAACAGTAATTAAATTGCAATAAGCGCTGCGTTGATGCTCTGCTGACATTGTGACAGCAATTGGAGTGCGGCGATGAATACCGATAATACGACAGCATTCATCGACACTCGGATGTTATAGAGGCGATTGAGTCGAAAGGGCATCAGGTCGAAGAGGCGACGACGATAATATGCCGAAATGCAAAGGGCATCAGTCGAAGAAGTGACGACGATAGTATGCCGACGTTATGACAGTGATTGAATTACAAAAGGCGCTGTCAGTGCGTATATATGAAGGGTTCATAACGTCAACACATTGAGTTTATAACGGCAATTGAATCACAAAAGGCGCTGTCAGTGCGATGATATGACGGCGTTCATAACGCCGGCACTTTGTACATCAAAAGGCGCCGCGACGAGGCGCCGTGCTAGTAATTGAATTATGACAAATGCGTGGCGATGACAGTGATGCACTTTGTACATCAAAAGGCGCCGCGACGAGCGCCGTGCTAGTAAATTGAATTATAACAATGCTGATGCGATGACAGTGATTGGAACACAAAGGGCGCTGTGTCGATGAGTTGTTGTGACAGTAATTAAATGCGGCAAAGGGTTTATTTGTGAACGCGCATGCGCGGCGCATGCGTAGTTCGCGGTCGGGCCTGGTAATAAGCGGAGCGCAAGAAATCGGGGGATTGCTCCTCAACCAGCGACAGACAGGGCACGACCGCGACAGCACGTAGTAACGAATCTTGCCATTAAACTTCGAATGCATGGTACACTGGCTCTCTCTCATTATGGCTTTGACTTTACGTAGTAGCATTGCAGAACACTCACACTATTTGTAGACTGCTAAACACAGCGTCACAGTATAATTCATGTATATTATAAGTCTCACCCCATATTTTGCATTGAACAATGGTACAACATTGGTACATTAACAAGATTTCTTAGCCTCGTCTAAAGTCACACCCCTGATTTTTTTTAATTGAAGTGTTGTACAAAAAGCGCGGTTTATACACAAGTAAATACGGCATATATATACTGTAACTGTGAATACACACGCACGCACGCATGCAAACGCACGTACACATGCCTAGGTATGTGCGAGCCTATATGCACGCAGGGAATACTGGCAAAAATGTCAGTAGTAATAAAATTTATATAATATTATATATATTATAGTTATATATGTATATATATCTATTATGTATCTATTTATATAATATAGGATCTCTATATTATACACCCTGTAATATGATATGCACTGAACAAAAGAGGCATTAACGGCTCGTACATCGACAAAGTAAATTTTGGACAAGTAAAAATCAAAATTCGGACAAGTAAAAATTGCTCTTGTTGCCGCATCGGACAACCAGATCTGAAATAAGCGTCGAGGCCTGCATATGCTGCACCTTGGTGTAGTCAATGGTTTCATCCTGTCTGCAGATGAATCTGATCTAAGCATGCGAACATGCTTGACTTTCTTCTCAGTGTAGTTGCGTCAAATGATTGAGCTTGGGGGTGGTCATAATGTTGACTCTGACAGTTAGATATGTCCCCTAGACTTCAAGACAAAATAACACCGCACAAATTCTGCTGCACCCAACCCTCAAGGTGAAACACATTCAATATTGTTGCGAACATTGTTCCTTCTCTGGTGTCTACAACTTGTCAATCAAACTGTCATGTGACGCAGTTTAAATCCATTTGGAAGTCAAGTCATCGTATCTGTCCCGGTTTCGTGTGTTACGGTAATGTAACCTTATGACCCGGTGTGAAGGGCTGTTTTGACTAAAACTATGTTAATGTATGCATACGTCATCAACATACGGGCAACTTCAACTCGTGCAATTCACTTTCACAACGCGATGTTGTGGAAGCGGATAGACACACGTGTTATTGGAATCTGTCCCAGTGTTGCGTGAATTGGTAAGTTACTTAACAATGATTGTGATCCTAAAATCTTGGATAGTCGTCATGCTAGCGTGTTGTTTGACTCTAATTAATGGGCTATTTTCTGTAACAACTGTACATGAAGTGTTTCGATGTTTTGTCAATCGGAAAGAATAAA
>NW_014578095.1:21154-32797 GCF_000485595.1 Priapulus caudatus
GTAAAGAGGGAGTCGGAAGGTTGAGTATTTGTGGTGTATTCGTGTGAAATCAAGCGAGCGTCGAGCGAATTCCTGGCGCACGCTTTCTTACCTGCTATATATTTATGTGTCAGTGTACGCGCAATGGCGGCGGCGTGTGTTTACAGTTGAAACGCTTCAAGTGCCTGTGACCAAGATCCTTTCGGAGCACGCTTCAAATTTATACACTTATAATGAAGCCATTTAATTTATATAGGCAGTTTTCGTTGTCACATCCAATGACACGTCCTTCTGTAGCATCATAGGTTCTCCTACAGATGCATATGACACCAACATCATCACTGTCGTCATCGTCACTATCAATGTTAGTGCGATTGAGTAGAGTACTCGACACCAATCCGAAAGGAACCCTACTGATTACTTACCCCCAGATTAGCAAAGCGGAGTTATAACGTGTGCATTTGCGGACTACTATGAGCACAGGCACTTGAAGCGTTTCAACTGTAAACACACGCCGCCGCCATTGCGCGCACACTGACACATAAATATATAGCAGGTAAGAAAGCGAGCGCCAGGAATTCGCTCGACGCTCGCTTGATTTCACACGAATACACCACAAATACTCAACCTTCCGACTCCATCTTTGCAGCTAATTGAAGTACAGTGTTCACTTGTTGTAGAAATATTATGTCTCACTTCGAAACAGAGCTGTGTCACGCAAAATCACGAATTAAATCATGAAATTCTCGCGATCGCTAGCACTGCGCGCGTGATGGTAACGAACTTAAGTACATGGCGGAAGGCGGCGCACTGCATTTAGGGTAACAACAGCGTTGCTTTCCGCCTCCTATGTGAGCCCCGTCAAAGCCGCCAGTGGGGCGTTGCTATAGATACCATAGACGGCGCCAACAGAACGGCCGGTAGGGGTCTCCAGATCCCGAAGTTCGTTACCATCCCGTGCGCAGTGCTAGCGATCGCGAGAATTTCATGATTTAATTCGTGATTTTGCATGACACAGCTCTGTTTCGAAGTGAGACATAATATTTCTACAACAAGTAAACACTGTACTTCAATACACCCATTGACAGTTCTGCGCCATTAGTTACGCATCTCCGCGAGAGCCCGGATGTGCGAGTAAACTCCGCAATATTGTTTATCTCGATGCGTTATCTGCCTTGCATACGCAGGTCGCTCACCTTTGTGTCGAAGAACAGTGCACGTGGCAGGGAATAGCGCACCGATAATGGATGACCTGAGTGACATGACACTTGATACATTTAAATTATGGTCAATGCATGCTCTAACAGTCTTTCTTAAGCCAATACGATCCGTTTAAGCAGCCCTTCACACTACACGTTAACGCCATTGTTCGCGCATTTCACTCGCGCTTTCTGGGACGGAAACTCCTCCCGACCTTTGACCTTAGGCTAAGCGCATGCGCAGTGTTAAACTGTCAACGGGTGTATTAGCAGCAAAGATGGAGTCGGAAGGTTGAGTATTTGTGTTGTATTCGTGTGAAATCAAGCGAGCGTCGAGTGAATTCCTGGCGCTCGCTTTCTTACCTGCTATATATTTATGTGTCAGTGTGCGCGCAATGGCGGTGGCGTGTGTTTACAGTTGAAACGCTTCAAGTGCCTGTGACTATTATGACTATGAGTATGAGTACTGAACATCGGGGTTCAAGGATAGAGAACATGGGTACCATTGAGACCTATGTCATTTTCGTAAATGGGGGGGTAGCCCCTTTAAGATCGACAGGGGTGCTATTGAGGGTGTTCTTTGTTCATTTCGACCAACAAACATTATGCGAGTTAACAGGAAGTGTCCAAAAAAATGCGTTGAAGCGACGTACACTAACCGGCCGATTTTGACTGTTTCTGAGCATTGCGACGCGCGAGAACTTCCCCTCACCTTCCTGTGCTACGGCCCTGAAATCTATGTCCGCATTTGCGCGTGCCATTTACGGACTCATATTACTTTCCCTCCGCAGTAAATTACCTGGAAATCCGTTGATAATCCTTCTTTTTTTGGGAACTCATAAATCACGCTACACGAGATACGCCATTCTTCGTCACTGTACCCTACTGCCCTCTCGCGGCAATATTATGCATTCGCGCGCCTCCCCTCTTGCTGCTGCTGCTGCTTGTATCTTGTATCTTGTATCTTGGTACCCTTTCTTGTATTTCACAAGGCACTCGATTCTACGAGGTGCGGGGTTTATCTAGAGAGAAAGAGATTTTAGCCGCCTCCAGTTCTCTAGATATTAGTGTTTCTAGTCACCAGTATTTCCCGTACGTAATCTAACTCTGGTTTCAATAGCCTGTGGTTGTCTCCTATCCAGTTTTCTATTTTTTGTCCCTCCTTACATTTATTATAGCTATTACATTTATATAAGTGTTCCATGTCTTCTTTTATATTCTTAGTACATCTATTACACATATTGTCACTAAAGTTATTTTTAAAGTAGCCTTTGAGATCAATCATACACGTTTTACATTTAAATGCAAAACACGAATCAGTAAATGATAGCTCTTTCATGTAATCCTTCAATCCGTATGTTCCAATGTTTATCATGTTCATTTTTGTTTTATCAATAGTTTTCAATTTGTCTCTTTTATTTACTCTTTTTAAAATGGCCTTTTTGACTTGTTTTTTCCAGGCTCTTTTTGGTTTTATTCCGATATGGCTGTAAATGACACTTCCAGTTCGTACTCCTCTAGGATTTTTAAAATTTCATTTCCCCAATTTCTTCCCTGCCCTTTGATTTGCTGTATAAATACTCTCAGCACGGCGGGCTGGCGTAAGCGGGGCCTACACAGGCACTTGAAGCGTTTCAATAAAATATAATGCTAACTAAATACGAAATCTATTTACTACCAAATTCTTAATGTTTCCATACTCTCTTTAACAGATTCCTCATCAAAGGAAGCCGAAATTTTATTCCTGCGGACGTCCGTCAAGTGTCAGGTAAATATATATGAGCTTTTAAGTGTCATTGAACACAAATTGTAGTAACATGGTAACAATCCATTGACCACCCACTCAGTCCAGTTCCATATAAGACGTAATCGAAAACAAACGATTTTTTAAGCCTGAACAGTCGGTTGATCACAGGTAAAGGCAGATGTTTTTTCAATTTAAAAAAATCTACATTTTTTGTGGGTACCGTCCAGTTCATTTGATTCAACCCGGTCGTGCACTCATAATAAATATTGTTCTAAAATAAGCCAGTTCGTAGGCCCTAGTTACGTATTATTTATGTGCAAGTACACGTGCGTGCAGGCGTACGTGCGTGCATGTACACGTTCGCGCGTACGTGCGTGCATGTACACGTTCGCGCGTACGTGCGTGCGTGTGCACGTACGCGTGCGGGCGTGCGTGCATGTGCGCGTACACGTGCGTGTGCACGTACACATGCGTTCGTGTACACATACACATAATACATGTACATATATACGTTACAGAACCGAGAGCGCACACCGCACTCGAGATTTCATCGATTTTTGTTACAAATGACCCGGTGACGTGTGACGTCACACACCGCTTGGCTAACTACGAACTGGCTTATTAATTGATATGAATACATTGTGATCTCCCACGTTCTGTAGATGTCCACATACTTAGTTGGGATCAAAAATGTGCCGCGTGGAGATGCCAACACTATCAGCCGAGCAATCACAGGCCTGATGAGCGAAAGGTTTGGGGAGGCATGGAAGTCAAAGCTTGTGGCCACCGGAACGGATGGAGCCGCTGTGATGATGGAAAAGAAGGCAGGCGTTGTACAAAAACTGAAGAAGGCGACAAGCGATGTATGCTATGTATACTATGTATCAGCTGGTGCACCTGGTCGAAATGGCGATGCTGGTATTTTTGGGGATTCAACTCTGGAAGTTGGACTAGACAATGATTTGTTAAATGTACCAGCCTCTGGCAAACTTAATGGTTCAAGTGATCTGTGCCATTATCACATTGTTGGTGACGGGATACATAGGTACCTGGGTACTGGGACACATAGATACCGGGACACATAGGTACCGGGAAACATAGGTAACGGGATACATAGGTACCTGGGTACTGGGACACATAGGTACCGGGACACATAGGTACCGGGACACATAGGTATGGACCCGATCAACTTCCTGTCCAATCACCTTTTTGAAGCAAAATGGCAGCAAGAGCAGTTTTCGAAACTCCACCGCAAGGAAAACTTTCCTGACAAAACACTGTCTTTGACAATAGACTGCTGAAAACTTCACCTGTTTTGCCCAAGATGAAATTCAAGGGGCTCACTGGGCCCAGGACTCTGTGACCCTTCACCCAGTTATTACAAGATACAGATGCCCTAGTGACGACTGTAATGGAATGGTAGAAGATCAACAGACGAAGGATTTGAGTAAATTGAAACGAGAGAAGTGGATCGCGAGAATCGGTCGAAAGGAATTCAACCCCTCCATCCATGCTAAAGTTTGCGGTGATCATTTTGTTACTGGTAAGAAATAACGATGATAACATAATAACAAATTTCGTCATTTCACTTCTCAATCTAATGATCGATAATATTTCGTCAAACTAGACAATGTTTATAGTGTGCTTACATGTAAGCCAACCATGTTACATGCCCAACGTGATAAAAGTAAACAAACCAATCGGGGGCACTCTTTAGTCTTTTACATTGTCATTTATATTATAATGTAAAGACAGCGGATTTCAATATTATTGTATTGTGTATTTTTCACCGTTTAAGTTGGTTTACATAGTATAATAAAGTCACGGTGTTGTACTGTCACGGTGCCACCAACATTAGCTACACCGTTTCCAGAAAATACACTTTGTCATTTTGAGTTGGCTGGAGAGCAGATTTCAGAGGAGAAACCTGCTGACAACAATATTAATGCATCCAAGGATTGTGGCAGCACAGTGACTACTGAACTACTCCAGAAAACTACTGAGGTATGTCAACAACTGACTACAGAAAACTTGGAGCTAAAATATAGACTGTCAGAGTCCACCGTCAGTGAGGAATCATTCCGAGACAACGACAGAAAGGTAATTTGTTACACCGGCCTTCCTACATTTCTGACACTGATAACTTTGTTTAATTTTGTTAAGGACCACATACCAGAAAGTTCGCGTGTGCCATTTACGCGCTTTCAGAAACTGATGCTTGTTTTGATGAAACTCCGACTTAATGCTAATCTTCAATACCTGGCCTATGTTTTTAACATTTCACAGTCAACAGCTTCGAGGACTTTCCTGATTGTGATCCATGTTCTGTATATGAGGTTAAGGGGGTTTGTGTTTTGGCCAGAACGAGATGAGCTGCAGATGACTATGCCCATGGAATTCCGAAAACATTTTGGTTTGAAAGTTGTCGTTATTATTGACTGCTTCGAAATTCATCCAACTTGCTTGCCCGTGCAAAAACATGGTCATCATACAAGAGCCACAACACTGTGAAATTTCTGATAGGTATCACTCCACAAGGATCTATTTCCTTTCTCTCGAAAGCATGGGGTGGCCGTGCTAGTGACAAATACATAACTGAACATAGTGGGCTACTGAACAAACTCCTGCCTGGTGACCTGATTCTGGCAGACAGAGGGTTTGATATAAAAGAAAGTGTTGGATTGATGTGTGCAGAGGTAAAAATCCCGAGTTTCACAAAAGGAAGAGCCCAGTTACCTGCTCTTGAAGTTGAATCGACCCGAAACATTGCACATGTACGGATTCATGTTGAACGTGTGATTGGCTTGGCGCGGAACAAGTATCAAATTTTGTCAGATACTCTCCCAATAGACTTTATGAACAATGCACCTGGTGATGTACCTGCTGTTGACAAAATTGTCACTGTGTGCTGTGCATTGACAAATTGGTGTGAATCTGTTGTGCCATTTAACTGACTACCCATGCCAGTACTTACCACGTTACTGGTAGTGTAAAATTGTTGTATGTTAATCTGATGCTGATGCAATACCGTGCGCACAAAAGATGTACAGGTTGTGCTATGTACATGTAATGTATCATGTATATTTTGCAAATTTAAAGTGCCAATGCTAATTAAATAAATTATCATGTCAGGTAATTAAAATTTGCAATCTCAATATATATATATATATATTGAGATTGAAAATTTTAATTACCTGACATGATAATTTATTTAATTAGCATTGGCACTTTAAATTCGCAAAATATACTTGATACATTACATGTACATAGCACAACCTGTACATCTTTTCTGCGCACGGTATTGCATCAGCATCAGATTAACGTACAACAATTTTACACTACCAGTAATGTGGTAAGCACTGGCATGGGTAGTCAGTTCAATGGTACAACAGATTCACACCAATTTGTCAATGCACAGCACACAGTGACAATTTTGTCAACAGCAGATTCAAGGCACAGTTTTTATAATTTAACCCTTTGCACTCCATAGGCCATGTCAGTGGCCAACGCGATTTTCTCAGCAGCTCCATAAGCCACCTCAGTGGCCAAATTTATTCTCATTTTCTTTACTCGATGGCACCACCTTCCAGTGAATGATTTTCTCCCAATCTTTACCACAAGCTACCTTGAACATTATTCTTCCCTGTAGATGTCACCACATGTTTATTTACCCAGTTTTAGCCAGTCTGAACCATAAAGTTGTATATTAGAGCCCCTAGAGGGCGGACTCCATCAAATCGCTGCGATTTCGTGGAGCGGTAGCCGCCATTACTGATAGGGGAAACTTCTTCTACTCACACTTCACAGGATTTCCCTAATTGAATGGACGGCAGAATCGAAAATGCCAAATTCATGTGTTGCATACGGTTGCAATAACAGTTACAAAAAGGGAAGTGGCATAATCTTTCACAGGTAAGTTCCCATATTAATTTTTATTAAATTTATGCAAGCTGTTTTAGAGGCATGAACTCGTTACTTTGCAAACAGGGGACTCAAGTTGTTTACTTTGAAATTGGATTTGTTGCATGTGCTGTGTAAATGGTTATTACCCCATTTACCAGTATTGTGCTTTGCTAGACCGAGCATGAGCTCGCCATTTGGCTGTGCCGGAGATAAGGGGGTGCAGCTTTAGGGAGGGAACAAGCATACCCTAAATAATACTGAGTGGGGTGGGATAAATATTTGTTTTAGTCACTTTTGACTTTTTTCCCCCTTTTCAGACTGCCTCTTAGCAACCCAGCATTAATTAAACGGTGGCTTGTGAAGATCAGCCGAGACGATTTCACTCCCAGAAAATACAATTATCTCTGCAGCAAACATTTCCTGAAGGAGGATTATATGACAGGGGAGAATTTACTTTGTTTTTAATTTTATGTCATGTAGACTCTAGTCTATGTATGTTTTTAGGCAACTATAAACTTTAATGAAGCTGTATTTTTGTAGACCTCTAAGTCTAGTCGCTTGCCTTTCTATGTCTATTTCTTGTCTTAGTCTTCTAAAGTCTTTAAGCTTGAGCACAATTAAGAGTTGTTAAAAAAGAAAATGTTAGCAAGTAACCCCCTGCAAGCCTGTGCTGTGGTTCAAATAACTTAATATAATAAGGTAAGCTCAAACTTAGTTTATAGGTAAATTAAGCCAATCATATTGTTTTTAACTGCACTTAGTACCTGTAGTTTGAGTCTACTAGTATTTAGTCTTTATAATTAGGTACCACTCCCCCCCACCACCCTTACCCTTCCTCGATCATTCATACGGTGGTTTTAGTGACTGTGGCAATTTTCTTCCAACAGACAATGATAGACTTGCTACAGAAGCCCTCGTCTTTATGGTAGTTGGATTGACCAATAGTTGGAAATTTCCGGTCGCATACTATCTTGTTGATCATTTACCTGGAAGAGTTCAAGCAGAGGTCATCAAACAGCTGATTTGCTCTCTCACTGAAGCAGGATTGAATGTACATGGCATAGTGTGTGATGGTTCATATGCAAATCAGACAACTGCATCATCATTGGGGTGCACCATCTCTGCAGAATCACTGACCCCCTATTTCAGTCACCCACTGCATCCTGAGGAGAAAGTGTACTTTGTGTTTGATGCATGTCATCTTGTCAAGCTAGTGAGAAACCAGCTCCATAGGCAGCCTCAGTGGCCAAATTTATTCTCATTTTCTCTACTCGATGGCACCACCTTCCAGTGAATGATTTTCTCCCAATCTTTACCACAAGCTACCTTGAACATTATTCTTCCCTGTAGATGTCACCACCGTTTATTTACCCAGTTTTAGCCAGTCTGAACCCAATTTTCCATAGCAACTGTAAGCATCTAAACAAATATGGCGGCTAGCGACAAATGATACAAGAAATTCAAGAAAGATTCAAGAAAGAGTAATATAATTTGTAATGGAGCCAGATCCAAAAAGATACCGGCAAGCTTCTATAGCATTATTTGCATTCCCAAGCACGTCGAAAAAAAGCCAGCAAAGGTAAATTCAAACAGAGATTTCTATCCTTACTTTGTAGGAAATTAGGCCTTCTTTTCTGCTGCACGTTTTTTCATTAAAAACTTAAGTGCAGTGTTATTGAATATTGAGTGAAAATCCTGTTTTAATGCCATCAGTCGAAAATTCAAATGCAGGCACTATAGCTAGTTTTTCAGGGAGATGTTTAATAGCCCAATTTGTTTTGGCCTATAAACCAAGCCGCTTTTGTTTAAAGAAAATGCCTTTAGTGAAAATGCCCTTTAAAGAAAATGCCAGAATTCACGTATTTGTTATAAGCAACTCCGAATCTGGCTCAGTACTGAAAGTGTCTTAGCAACTTTCAACTTTTCGGTACTGAAAGTAGGGGTTTCTTAACATCTTAAATGTTTTTTCCATGATAAATCCTACTTTTAGGGTACTTCCTTGGTTTTTCATTAGAATCTAGCACTTTGTGGCTTTATAGAAAAACAATTATTGTGCAACGCTTCCTTTTTTCGTGAAGAAAACAGGGCTAAACAAACAGCTGAACAAAACACACAAAAAAGGAAAAAATATTGGTAGTCCATGAAAATTTCAAAGCAGCCACTTGGATCATAGATATAGGGGTATCTATTGTATCATAACAGTAGTATTGTTGAAAACACTTTTCTAAAATTTTGAACGGTTCGAGTACTATATACGTGTAAAAGATTTCTTGCCCTCTCTTTTTTTCAAGATAAATTTTCATCCTACAAAGAAGAGACATCAATTTTCAATTGTATTTATTAGTAATTAGTTATTCTTTTCTTTTTGTTTTAACGGGGGATATCGTAAAATAATTTATTAAAACTGGTTTTTTTAACACTGTATAAAGAATCTAAGAAAGATAAATAAACCCAGCGTTTCGCTACATATTAAATTTTGTTTGATACTTCAACATTCAACAGAAGAATTGTGCTGCATTTACATAGGTTTCATTTTGTTTCCTTTAGCAACGAAGTTAAAACTGTTGACATAGAACAAACGGTCTGATTGTAGAAATGACGCAACTAATCAGTTAGGTACGCTCTCATAGCGAGGTATATTTACATCGCAACCACATCGCATGCGTGTGTTACTTGAAGCAGTTGATACAAATAGTAGTGAAGCTAATAGTAGGTACATCATTATCCAATAGTATAACTACTTACATCAAGGTTGTTATGTGAAAGTATTTGGACGGCGCTCGCCCTCCACCTTCCAAACGTAAATCGCAGGAGGAGAAAATAGATGGCCAGCGTGTCTACGATAAGACGAAAAGGATGCGTGCGTTCCAGCCAGCGTGGAAATCGTCATACCCGTGGCTAGAGTATGACCCAGCCAATGGTATGACCTGTGGGGCAGGCTGCATGTCTGGTAGTTTTTTCACCGGCACTACAAACTATCGTTTGGAAACTGTTAAAGCGCATGATGCTTCCGAAGGCCACAGAAAGATCCTAGCAAAAATAAATGCAAGGACCATGCCTGAACACGAAACAGTGGGTGCAAAAACACTAACTTTAATAAACAAGGCCACAATAGCAAAACTAAATATCCTGATTAGAAATGCACATGCTATTGGAAAAAACGGCAGGCCCTACACCGATTACGTCAAGCTGTGCCAGCTTGACAAGGCCAAGGGGTTAGATGTCGGCAGCACTTACCTCACCGACAAGACCGGATGTTGTGGGAAGCGGATAGACACACGTGTTATTGGAAT
Source organism: Priapulus caudatus (assembly GCF_000485595.1). Classification (NCBI taxonomy): domain Eukaryota; kingdom Metazoa; phylum Priapulida; class Priapulimorpha; order Priapulimorphida; family Priapulidae; genus Priapulus; species Priapulus caudatus. Next base: position 31,276 of record NW_014578095.1, read on the forward strand.
CTGTCCCAGTGTTGCGTGAAATTGGTAAGTTACTTAAACAATGATTGTGATCCTAAAAATCTTGGATAGTCCTCAGTCTAGCGTGTTGTTTGACTCTAATTAATGGCTATTTTCTGTAACAACTGTACATGAAGTGTCCGATGTTTTGTCACACGGAAATGAATAAATCGTGGGATGATACAAATAAACAATTTCTGGGACAGCTTTGTTTACGTAACGTAGACAGACAGCATTTTGTACGTCCCCTTTACGTGGTTTTGTGTGATCGGTTGAATTTCGAAGAGTTTAAATAAAACTGAACCTATTAATGCAAACAATGCATTTTGAGGCATTTTACAAGTTGCAAATTTGTTTTGCGACAAAATTATTCCAGATAATGGCATATTTTGTACCTTTGTTTACGTAACTGGTACAGCCACTACGCATGTCTGTCCAGGTGACGTGATAATGATTTTTTTTAGAATGAAATTTTAAAATATTTGAAATAAAAATTATGTATTTTACCCAAAAGGAAAGCTACTCGCCCCTTTCACATATACCATGTATTGATTTATATATCAAAAGATGAAATTTATGGAATTTACGTAACATTCTGGACATTCTAGTGTCTGTCCTTTTATGTGAATATTTGGTGTAGGCTGTCCAGTTTAATGTATTTTTCCTCGGTTGAGTGTAACGAATAAGATGAAAAATTATTTCCCTTGGCTTTGTGACGCGCCATAGATGGGGCGGCGGTAGCACAAGGAACTGGGGGGATTCCTACCAGGTTGTAGTCATTCATCTATTTTTTCTTCGTTTAGCTTTGTTACACTATGACGGAGCAGAGCGGGCAATCGGAGTTAAACGATACTTTGAGGGAACTTCTGAGTGAGTTTAAAGGGCAGAAAGCAGAGTTAAATTCTTTACGAGATGAGGTTCGAGGCAATTCTCAGGCTGTTTCAAATGAGGTGAAAAAACTGAAATCGGAGAAGGACCTGATCTGGAAATACACGGGAAACTGAATTCAGTACGTATTTAATGGAGATTTGTTAGATTCCGTTACCCAATCTTGTGGGTGTGTAACGACAAAGTGTCTCATGCCAGAGAGATTTTAACAGAGATTGGCAGAAAGTTGAAGCAGAGAAATAAGCTGATTCGTATTGCTGACTCGTCCGAGGCCGGTTGGGATACAGTGTGTCAGTACGAGGCGAATCCCGTGGCTAGTGATTCAGATGATGAATCCCGTATTCGGTAGGCTGAGGCGCGGGCTGTGCGCCAGAAAAAAGTCCAAGAAACAAAGCCAGCACAAGTCACCATATTTTAATGCTGCAAGGCCTAGCACTTTTGCTGCTGCTGGTGGCGGTCATCCCGGGATGGGGCCTTCGTTCGGATTCACAGAGAGAGGACAGCAAAATTGTCCGGGGATACGGAACTTTCGTCCATCACAAGGAGCCTCCTATCCAGGAACGTCATATTCAGGGACGCCATTCACAGGACGTGGTGTCGGAGCCTGTTTCGCCTGTGGGGAGTTCACTCACTATCG
>NW_014578095.1:32807-34577 GCF_000485595.1 Priapulus caudatus
TTACACACACTGCATGGGGCCCTGGATGGGAAGCACGTCCGTATGAAGAATCCCGAAAAAGCTGGATCAATGTACTACAATTACAAGAATTTTTACAGCATAATTCTTCTGGCCTTAGTAGATGCAAACTATAAATTTCTGTATGTATCAGCTGGTGCACCTGGTCGAAATGGTGATGCTGGTATTTTTGGGGATTCGACTCTGAAAGTTGGACTAGACAATGCTTTGTTAAATGTACCAGCTTCTGGCAAACTTAATGGTTCAAGTGATCTGTGCCATTATCACATTGTTGGTGATGACGCATTCCCACTTGGTGCACATATGATGAAGCCGTATCCACACAGAAACTTGGACAGGGATGTTGTTTTGTTCAACTACCGCTTTAGCCGTGCCCGACGAGTTGTAGAAAATGCCTTTGGCATATTAGCAGCCAGATTTAGGGTGTTCCAGACTCTAATCGAGCTGGACCCATTAAAGGTGACTAAAATGCTGATGGCATCCTGTTGTTTACACAACTTCCTTGTTGAGATACAGGCACCGTTGTATGTATCGTACTTGGTAAACAGTGATGGGCAACTAGAGCACAGCGGTGTCACATTGTTAACAGCTCTTAACAGCACTACGATTAGGAACCCAAGAGTAAGTGCAAAAAATCAGAGAGATGCTCTAAAAAAGTATTTTCTATCACCGGAAGGCTCTGTCCCTTGGCAGGACAGAGTTGTTGAAAAAAAACTTGCTACCATTAGCACAGAGATTCCAGATTGAAGTATGTTACATGTTGGATAAGATTTGAGGAATAAAGGAAAAATAAAATACATGTACATGTACAATAAGTTTTCTTGTGTATTAACTTACCGGTACTTGATATGTTGATGTTGCCGCTTTTGATGTTGTCATATGCAGCTTTAGAAAGTGGAGGTGTTCCACCACCCACTGTCTTTTAGCTGTCATATTTGTACGTCGGCTTCCACTAGGCTGTTTTGTGGCCAATATTTTTGACAGCATTGTCCGCAAGGTTCTCATGCACTTTTCAGCCTCATTCACTGCAAAACATTAATATGCGTGGAATTGAAAACGGCAAATTTTTGAGAAGGTCCTGATCCAACATCCCTGCCTACCACTGTTTCGGCTGTATGAACACATCTTGTACTGAACCCAGGCTACTAGAATCGCCACCAATCCACCATCAGAGTCACACGCAGAAGACGTTACGATGAGGCGCTGTCGCTTCCGCGCAACCTTGTTGTTATAAACGAGGCTAAAGTACCGTGTATCGTGCTACACGGCACGCACATGTAATGTATGCGCACACGCACGCACGCACATATATACATACACGCACACGCGTGCGTGCACGAAGCACGCCACCAGAGCCGCACTCTTTAAACGTGTCGCTGCGTTCACCCATACAAACGCAAATGAGGACAACAATCTCATCCCCCCAACACCCTGACTAGACCAGAGCTAGCACCAATATGCGTTAGATACAAGAAACGTAGTTTTAACGGTAAATGTGTCGCACAGTGTGATTGGTTCGCTAGAGACGCCCCTCAACAGCCAGCTGCTACGACGACGTAGGGGATTTAACACCCCAAGTTTGATGCTTTTGTCAGCTCTGTAACGATCATGATGTTACGGGACCTGACTACCAGGGAGACATCTAGACCTTATGAGCAATATTATTATTACAATTCAATTTATTATTAATATTTGTTCTGAATTCTCCTCACTCTTTCTTAGATTAGAATGATGTCTTATCCTACCATCTGC
>NW_014578095.1:39760-43262 GCF_000485595.1 Priapulus caudatus
GTGAACGAAAAATACTGATATTTTAGACTCGAGTCATATCATCAATATTTGTTTAAAAAAAGTTGTCTCTAATATATATAACAAATCTGAAATTTTACCTTAAAATGACATTAATTTTCAAAAAAGGAAATGGAGGTGATTTCATAGCTACAATTTTATATATTACATATTTAGATATTATTTTTGAAAATATTATTCTGGTTAGAGGCATAATAATAAGTGAAATTCTGAAGAAAAAAAATTGTATTGAGTAGTTTGGAAGATATATTTTCTTGAAAGTCAGTGGACGGCGGCGGCACGGTTACACCTACCGTGTTCAATATTTGCACACACGCGCGCACACACCACATTACACACACGCGCGCCCGCACGCACACACCGCATTTACACACATACGGCGGCATACGCACGCACAATCAACGCGCACCCACGCACAAACATACACATTTACACACACACGGGCGTGCGGAACATATACGGCACACGCACGCGCACGCACACGCGCACGCGCACGCACACGCACACGCACACACACACACACACACACACACACACTACAGTACACATTACAACACACATAACATGGGTGTATTGCAGGGGGGGTCGCTCTATAATACCCTGGTAGGGTATATTAAAATTTCAATTGTATTTTTGCATGTAGAAAAAACAAAACAAGTCATTACCCCCACACATGTGTAAGAGTAATTTAGTTCATACTTCGAGTGAGTTATCATAACAAACTTGTCGAAAATCCACCGGTGCGTGGCATTTGAGTATGAAAATGCCACTATAAGATTAATGTCCGTTTTTTCCCTGTTTTCATAGGCGTTAACCTGTTGGGCAATATTGGGAATAGGACAATTAACTGTAATAAACCTAATCTAATGAATCTATCGGACCTGATAAGCAGATTATTAAAATGTGACGGTTTCGTTCACTGTAAATACATCCTCAACTAAAAGTGAGAGATAAATGGTTAAACCGCCATCTCGATCAAATCAGACCCCACTCAAACCCGTCTGGAGGACGGGTAATAGCTAGTATATATATATATATTTATATTATAGACACCTATAGATAGTCTAACTAGCATATTATTTCTATTATCCGTCTATCAAAAAATCTTTATCTTCCAGTTGCACGTATAACACGCTAAACGGGGCATTCCCAATATTTTCGACGGGATCCAAAAGCAGGCGGTCAACAATTATTGACATTTTCCTACCGATACTTTTCGGATAGTTTACAAACGCGGTAAATATTAATGGGATGGATTTTCTCATTTATTACTGTAAGAGATGACAACAACAACAACAACAACAATTAACGATCCACGTAAACCAGTTGGCGGCTGCACTTTCTCTTGTTTACTACTTCTAACATAGCGGACCTATAGTACGCTTATGCGTGGTGTATCGAAAGGGAAAGGTGCACGGGAAGGAGGGGGAAGGTTGGAAAGCCAGGAGGAGGAAAGAGGGAGAAGAAACCCCGTTAAAAAGAACCTGCAGGCTCACGATCTATACCAAATCTACTCATCGAATCCAAATATAAAATCATTATTACCCTTATCTACATCTATAATCCGTACACCTTGCGGCACTTGGTCACAATCGATTAACTAATTAAGTTGATGTCTGGTTGACTAACTACCCAAAGCTTTTTACATATATTTTGATTTAACCCATACGAAATCTATTCGTCGAAACCAAATAGAAAATCAATAATACCCCTATCTACATCGACATCTCAATAATATGAATATCTTGCAGCACCAATTCAGTAATTGGTACCAATCTATCACTGAACTAGTTTCATAGTTTGGAAGTTCATGTCTCGATCACTATTTAGCCATAAATATTACATACCTTGACCGAATCCATCCCAAATCTAGCCATGTACTGTAGAGAGAAACTCGCACGAACACGACAAGTCCACGCTCTCGCTGTTCGAACCACGACAAATGTATATTTTTCAACCATGTAATGATGTATGTCCGTGTCCTACGCCCGCCGCATGTTACGCACACACACACACACACACACACACACACACACACACACACATCGCAGTCTCTCGATTAAATCCGTAGCAAAACCATCCACGCGTAATGTCATCCGATTGCCACACACTGCACATAGTTTTCGCTGTCTCGTCATACAATCTATGTCCAAATATGCACGTTTTAATCCACGTATAAATTTAGGCATGACAACATATAATGATGTCACGTTATCTGTCGACATCGCTCGATGTCTTGATCCAATATGGTGGTTAGGCGAGGCGGGGTTATGCGGGGTCACGCGCGGGCGACTGATGACGTGATTTTGAAGTCCGTCATACGCGTGTAGTACAGTAACTGTAGCACTTCATAGCGGCAGTAAACTCTCGTAGAATGTGTGCGTGCCGATTAGAGAGAGCGAGAGAGGCAGACAGAGAGAGAGAGAGAGAGAGAACGCGCGAGAAAAAGGGGGGGGGGAAGAGAGAGAGAGAGAGAGAGAGAGAGAGAGAGAGCGAGAGAGAGGGAGAGAGAAAGAAAGAGAGAGAAAAAGAGAGGGAGAGAGAGAGAGACGTGGGGATAGTGAGGAAGGGCTGAAGGGAGGGAGAAGAAGATGTTCTACCTTCATTCTAAAGAAATCTCCCGTTAAAATAGCGGAGGGAGAGAGAAGGCGGAGAGTGAGCGAAATGAAGGAAGGAGAAAGGGAGGAAGGTAGAGATAAGTAATGGATGGAAAATGGAAATGGAAAGGGAGGAAAAAAAGGAAAGAGGGATTGAGGGAAGGAGGAGATGTTCTACGTTCTTTCCTAAGAAATCTCCCGTTAACGTTACGTCAATAAGGAAGGGAGAGAGGGAGAGAGAGGGGGGAGGAGCATCTGGTTGAGGATGCTTCCCGCATCAATGTAACATGTCACTTTTCCAGCGACAAAGGCATCTTCGACCAGACCATCAAGGAGAGGGCAGGCGGTGAATAAAATATCCAAACAAGAAACCTCAGACAGTCATGCAACTGAGCGAAATCCCAGAACTTCAGCAAACTGTTCATCTAAATCAAAAGCAGTCCGATTTTGAGAATGAAAAGGAGACAACTTCTGCTTGAGGGAAATCGCATAGGCTCGCAATGGCGACGAGCGACGCAAGTGCCATATCTATAATTATGTACATTAGATTAGAGGAAAATGTGGCGACGATAATGCAATAAACAAACCTGTTGCATATAACACCGGCAGCAGTCCATATGCCTCTATAAGCGAGTTAGTAGTTAGCCAAGGGGTTGTGTGACGTCACAGGTCACCGGGTCATTTGTGACAAAAATCGGTGAAATCTCGAGTGCGGCGTGCGCTCTCGGTTCAGTACGTATATGTACATGTATACGTGCACACACACACACACATGCACGCACGTGTACGTGCACAGGTGTGGTGGATTAGGGACCTTGAATCTTGTCGGAATAGCAAAAGGAACCAGCTTCCGTTTTCCATCTTGCCGTTTCGCCTCGAACTGAGAT
>NW_014578095.1:44162-46124 GCF_000485595.1 Priapulus caudatus
ACCGTTTCAGACGTGCAGTACAGACGAATGAAAACTACACCATATAGCTTGCTGACGGAGAGAAGGGTGGGAGACAGAGGAAACGCGACAGGGGAGATAGCTGAGGGCCGTAAAAGAAGAAGGACGCGGAACGAGGGACAAGGGAGGCAATGGGAAAGGATGGGAGGGGGTGAAGTAGGAGTTTTGCGCCCTACAGGCTAGGGCGCTCTCCTAATTATAAACACAGGTCTACTGATAAGAATTAATTACAGAAATATATGTTCAGATACCCCCTGACCATATTAAATGCATATTCATCACAAAGTATAACTCCTCTGGTGAGATATTGCGCATGCAATAACACACTAACTTTGCCAGATTTTGTACTGGCAGGTATAGGCAGCAGGGACATAACATGCAAGACCTTCTTCCTATTTCTTAAGTAAGGTCTACTGATGGGATGTTATCACATAAATCTATGCTCGGATAACCCCTCTTCATTCTAAGTGCATAATTTCTGCAAAATAACATTCTTCTCGGGAGATATTGCGCATGCGCGAGTACCGTTTCAGACGTGCAGTACAGACGAATGAAAACGACACCATATAGCTTGCTAACGGAGAGAAGGGTGAGGGACAGAGGAAACGCGACAGGGGAGATAGCTGAGAGCCATAGAAGAAGAAGGACGCTGAGCGAGGAACAAGGGAGGCAATGGGGGAAGGATGGGAGGGGGTAAAGTATGAGTTTTGCACCCTACAGGCTAGGGCGCTCCCCCAATTTTAAACTCAAGTATACAGATAATAATTAATTACATAAATCTATGCTTAGATACCCCATGACCATATTAAATGCTTATTCATCACAAAATATAATTCCTCTGGTGAGATATTGCGCAGGCAATAACACACTAACTTTGCCAGATTTTGTACTGGCAAGTATATATACGCAGCGGGGACCTTACATGCAAGGTCTTCTTCCTATTTCTTAAATGAGGTCTACTGAAGGAATATTATCATGTAAATCTATGCTAGAATAACCCCTCTTCATTCTAAGTGCATAATTTCTGCAAAATAACATTCGTTTCGGGATATATTGCGCATGCGCGAACACCGTTTCAGACGTGCAGTACAGACGAATGAAAACTACACCATATATAGCTTGCTGACGGAGAGAAGGATGGGACACAGAGGAAACGCGACAGGGGAGATAGCTGAGGGCCGTAGAAGAAGAAGAACGCTGAGCGAAGAACAAGGGAGGCAATGGGGAAGAATGGGAGGGGGTGAAGTAGGAGTTTTGCGCCCTACAGTCTAGGGCGCTCTCCTAATTATAAACACATGTCTACTGATAAGAATTAATTACATAAATCTATGATCAGATACCCCCTGGCCATGTTAAATGCATATTCATCACAAAGTATAACTCCTCTGGTGAGATATTGCGCATGCAATAACACACTAACTTTGCCATATTTTGTACTGGCAGGTATATATACGCAGCGGGGACCTTACATGCAAGGTCTTCTTCCTATTTCTTAAGTGAGGTCTACTGATGGGATGTTATCATGTAAATTTATGCTAGAATAACACCTCTTTATTCTAAGTGCATAATTTCTGCAAAATAACATTCTTTTCGGGAGATATTGCGCATGCGCAAACACCGTTTCAGACGTGCAGTACATGCGAATGAAAACTACACCATATAGCTTGCTGACGGACAGAAGGGTGGGAGACCGAGGAAACGCGACAGGGGAGATAGCTGAGGGCCATAGAAGAAAAAGGACGCTGAGCGAGGAAAAAGGGAGGCAATGGGGGAAGGGTGGGGGGGGGGGAGTAGGAGTTTTGCACCCTACATGCTATAGGACGCTCTTTTGCGTACTGGCGTACTGATAAGAATTTATTGCATAAATCTATGCTGAGATACCCCCTAACCATATTAAATGCATAGTCATCACAAAATATAACTCTTCTGGTGAGATATTGCGCA
>NW_014578095.1:46134-53483 GCF_000485595.1 Priapulus caudatus
AAGCTAGGGCGCTCTCCTAATTATAAACACATGTCTACTGATAAGAATTAATTACATAAATCTATGCTGAGATACCCCCTAACCATATTAAATGCATATTCATCACAAAATATAACTCCTCTGGTGAGATGTTGCGCAAGCAATAACAGTTTAACACACTAACTTTGCCAGATTTTGTACTGGCAGGTATAGGCAGCGGGGACCTTACATGCAAGGTCTTCTTCCTATTTCTTAAATAAGGTCTACTGATGGGATGTTATCATTTAAATATATGCTAGAATAACCCCTATTTATTCTAAGTGAATAATTTCTGCAAAATAACATTCTTCTCGGGAGATTTTGCGCATGCGCGGACACTGTTTCAGACATGCAGTACATGTGAATGAAAACTACACCACATAGCTTGCTGACGGACAGAAGGGTGGGAGACAGAGGAAAGACGACAGGGGAGATAGCTAAGGACGGTAGAAGAAGAAGGACGCTGAGCGAGGGACAAGGGCGGCAATGGGAACGGATGGGAGGGGGTGAAGTAGGAGTTTTGCGCCTTACAGGCTAGGGTAATGTCACGGATATGTTCAACTATGCGATCTTTAAGTTACGCTGTTTAGTGTCTCGCCTATGTATCTGGCCGCGGGGCATTTGCAACAGGAGATTTCGTAGATGAGGTTCGTGGAGATGCATGTGAAGGAGTGCGTGATGTATATTGTGTGAGAGAGGCGTGTCAGGCTGACATGAACTTTTCATCATGTTTGCCGACGACTGGCAGCATTTTTAAATCCATGGAGGGCGGGATGTGATGCTGTCTCAGGCTCTCTTCCAAACGAGATTTGTGAGTCTCGTACCTTTGAAGCTTATCCTTCAGGTTCCGCAGTTTGCGGAACAGATGCTCAGCTTCTTTGGGTACTCGTAACCCTGGTTCGTTTTTGTTGATATTAATCTAGATTGGAGATGTTGCAGCGTCTATCATTATAGAGATGTCAGTTGGGTTGACCCCATATACCTTTGCGCGGCTGCATGACTGGCGAGTCTTCTGTAGTTTTTCTTCTCTTCTTGTCGTGTTGCTGCGAAGAGGCAGGGATATTACTCGCGATCTCCCCTTGGTTTCGAGGGGAGGGTAAGTCTAAATCCATGAGTGTGGTGATAAGGGTGCTGCTGTACCCGGATCCATGGCATGCTGGGCCGTCCTCTGGTCTGGTGAATTTAAGGACATATGTGTAGAAGAGGCCTGAACAGCCTCTACGGGGCACAGTTCGACTGAGCTACCCCACGGGGATTGAGGTCGATGGTTTGTTGTTGCCATTCTAAATGTATATATAAAAAAAGTTTTGTTTAAGAAATTGCTACAAGAAGTTAGCAATGAACGACTAGTTTCGACTTGTGGTAGTCTTCGTCAGGTTAAAAGCGCTTAGCGCCCCCCAAACCACGTGGCACCCCCTTTCTGTACACGGCGCCCCCTTTCAGCGCCCCCTGAACACCCCGGCGCCCCCCTCGGCGCCACCTATTGGCGCCTCTCGTAGACAGGGACCTAGGGTATATAAGGAGGAAAAACACGCTGAAGAACACAGTTTTTTTCAGCTGTAAATAGTTAGAAGAACCTGACAAAGACTACCACAAGTCGAAACTAGTCGTTCATTGCTAACTGCGTGTAGCAATTTCTTAAACGAAACTTCTTCTTTTTTTATATATACATTTATAATGGCAACAACAAACCATCAAGCTAAATCCCCGTGAGGTAGCTCAGTCGAGCTGTGCCCCGTAGAGGCTGTCCAGGCCTCTTCTACACATATGTCATCCCCTCGTCTCCTACTTGAACTGGTTCCCGATCATCCAGTTTCTGCACCTTGCTGTAGCAGTGGTCAGCAACAGCGGGAGCTATATAACATCTTTCACACACCTCTAAAAGACAAGAAAAAAAATAATTATATTAACATGTTTTCTTGATGATTTCTTGATGATTATGGCGTGTTGATGAAGATATCTCAATGCTATCATTTCTGCAACAGACATTCTTATTTTCTTGGTTGTCTTTAACCTGAATTCTTGGTGCATAAAACATTTATGTATCATGTCTTCCATCTACTATAGGAAGTGTGTTCTATTTCAAGGCTTTGTGATGCATTGTCCATTGATGTGTATATAATTGTTGTCAAAATCAGTTTATTACGAATACAGAAATATAGTTTCTGAGACTGCGTGCTCTTGATTACTGTGCATACTGCCATTTTTATCGCATGTATTTAAATCATTAAAAAAAATTTAATACGTAAGTGTTTACCTCCTGTCTGTTCTCGTTTCAGAAGTCTTCTTGTAGGTGTTAAAACAGGTGTGGTGGATTAGGGACCTTGAATCTTGTCGGAATAGCAAAAGGAACCAGCTTCCGTTTTCCATCTTGCCGTTTCGCCTCGAACTGAGATTCCTCAAAATGTTCCTGATGCACATAAATTACATTATGCATATGACTAACACTAATACTAACCTAAAAGTCTTACATTAAAAAATATTGACATTATTGTAATTCCGTCTAACTTCTACGTGATGTAATGGTCAATTGACGCAATAGGACATTGTCATTGCATAAATATAGAATACAGAATCTGTATTCTATATAATATTATCTTGGTTCACTGTCATTGTTACTATTAGTTATGTAAACATGCTAATTGCAATGCTATTTTTAGTTGTACAAGCTTATCGGCCTTGTTGTCTCAAAATACCATTTAACTCATAGTTAAAGTTGTATGCAGGAAAAAATAAGGATGAATTTAAATTACATATTTTACACAGTTAAGAAATTTTGCTATGCTTGATGTTAACCATAGAAATAATAACAGGTGTGGTGGATTAGGGACCTTGAATCTTGTCGGAATAGCAAAAGGAACCAGCTTCCGTTTTCCATCTTGCCGTTTCGCCTCGAACTGAGATTCCTCAAAATGTTCCTGATGCACATAAATTACATTATGCATATGACTAACACTAATACTAACCTAAAAGTCTTACATTAAAAAATATTGACATTATTGTAATTCCGTCTAACTTCTACGTGATGTAATGGTCAATTGACGCAATAGGACAGTGTCATTGCATAGATATAGAATACAGAATCTGTATTCTATATCTTAGTTCATTGTCATTGTTACTGTTAGTTATGTAAACATGTTAATTGCAATGCTATTTTTAGTTGTACAAGCTTATCGGCCTTGTTGTCTCAAAATGCCATTTAACTTATAGTTGAAGTTGTATGCAGGAAAAAATAAGGATGAATTTAAATTACATATTTTACACAGTTAAGAAATTTTGCTATGCTTGATGTTAACCATAGAAATAATATAGATAGCCTATCTATATTATTTCTATGGGTCTACTGATGGAATGTTATCATAGAAATCTATGCTAGAATTACCCCTCTTCATTCTAAGTGCATAATTTCTGCAAAATAACATTCTTCTCGGGATATATTGCGCATGCGCGAACACCGTTTCAGACGTGCAGTACAGACGAATGAAAACTACACAATATAGCTTGCTGACGGAGAGAAGGGTGGGAGACAGAGGAAACGCGACAGGGGAGATAGCTGAGGGCCGTAAAAGAAGAAGGACGCGGAACGAGGGACAAGGGAGGCAATGGGAAAGGATGGGAGGGGGTGAAGTAGGAGTTTTGCGCCCTACAGGCTAGGGCGCTCTCCTAATTGTAAACACAGGTCTACTGATAAGAATTAATTACAGAAATCTATGCTCAGATACAACCTGACCATATTAAATGCATATTCATCACAAAATATAACTCCTCTGGTGAGATATTGCGCATGCAATAACACACTAACTTTGCCAGATTTTGTACTGGCAGGTATGTATAGGCAGCGGAGACCTTACATGCAAGGTCTTCTTCCTATTTCTTAAATGAGGTCTACTGATGGGATGTTATCATGTAAATCTATGCTAGAATAACCCCTCTTCATTCTAAGTGCATAATTTCTGCAAAATAACATTTGTTTCGGGAGATATTGCGCATGCGCGAACAACGTTTCAGACGTGCAGTACATGCAAATGAAAACAACACCACATAGCTTCCTGACGGAGAGAAGGGTGTGAGACTGAGGAAACGCGACAGGGGAGATAGCTGAGGGCCGTAGAAGAAAAAGGACGCTGAGCGAGGGACAAGGAAGGCAATACCAGAAGGATGGGGTGGAGTAGGAGTTTTGCACCCTACAAGCTAGGGCGCTCCCCTAATTATAAACACAAGTCTACTGATAAGAATTAATTACACAAATCTATGCTGAGATACCCCCTAACCATATTAAATGCATATTTATCACAAAATATAACTCCTCTGGTGAGATGTTCGCATGCAATAACACACTACCTTTGCCAGATTTTGTACTGGCAGGTATAGGCAGCAGGGATATAACATGCAAGGTCTTCTTCCTATTTCTTAAATGAGGTCTACTGATGGGATGTTATCATGTAAATCTATGCTAGAATAACACCTCTTCATTCTAAGTGAATAATTTTTGCAAAATAACATTCTTCTCGGGAGATATTGCGCATGCGCGAACACTGTTTCAGACATGCAGTACAGACGAATGAAAACTACACCACATAGCTTGCTGACGGAAAGAAGGGTGGGAGACAGAGGAAAGGCGACAGGGGAGATAGCTGAGGGCCGTAGAAGAAGAAGGACGCTGAGCGAGGAGCAAGGGAGGCAATGGCGGAAAGATAGGGGGTAGGAGTTTTGCACCCTACAAGCTAGGGAGCTCGCCTAATTATAAACACAAGTCTACTGATAAGAATTAATTACATAAATCTATGCTGCGATACCCCCTAACCATATTAAATGCATATTCATCACAAAATATAACTCCGCTGGTGAGATGTTGCGCATGCAATAACACATTAACTTTGCCAGATTTTGTACTGGCAGGTATAGGCAGCGGGGACCTTACATGCAAGGTATTTTTCTATTTCTTAAGTGAGGTCTACTGATGGGATGTTATCATGTAAATCTATGCTAGAATAACCCCTCTTCATTCTAAGTGCATAATTTCTGCAAAATAACATTCTTTGCGGGAGATATTGCGCATGCGTAAACACCGTTTCAGACATGCAGTACAGACGAATGAAAACTACACCATATAGCTTGCTGACGGAGAGAAGGGTGGAAGACAGAGGAAACGCGACAGGGGAGATAGCTGAGGGCCGTAGAAGAAGAAGGACGCTGAGCGAGGGACAAAGGAGGCAATGGCGGAAGGATGAAGGGGGGGGGGAGTAGGAGTTTTGCACCCTACAAGCTAAGGCGCTTCCCTAATTATAAACACAAGCCTACTGATAACAATTAATTACATAAATCTATGCTGAGATACCCCTAACCATATTAAATGCATATTCATCACAAAATATAACTCCTCTGGTGAGATATTGCGCAGGCAATAACACACTAACTTTGCCGGATTTTGTACTGGCAGGTATAGGCAGCGGGGACCTTACATGCAAGGTCTTCTTCCTATTTCTTAAGTGAGGTCTACTGATGGAATGTTATCATGTAAATCTATGCTAGAATAACCGCTCTTCATTCTAAGTAAAAAAAAATTCTGCAAAATAACATCCTTCTCGGGAGATATTGCGCATGCGCGAACACCGTTTCAGACGTGCAGTACAGACGAATGAAAACTACACCACATAGCTTGCTGACGGATATAGAAGAGTGGGAGACAGAGGAAACGCGACAGGGGAGATAGCAGAGGGCCGTAGAAGAAGGACGCAGAGCGAGGAACAAGGGAGGCAATGGGGTAGGATGGGAGGGGGTGAAGTAGGAGTTTTGCGCCCTACAGGCTAGGGCGCTCTCCTAATTATAAACACAAGTCTACTGATAAGAATTAATTACATAAATCTATGCTCAGATACCCCCTGGCCATATTAAATGCATATTCATTGCAGAATATAACTCCTCTGGTGAGATATTGCGCATTCAATAACACACTACCTTTGCCAGATTTTGTACTGGCAGGTATACGCAGCGGGGACCTTAGTCACCTTACATGTCTTTTTCTATTTCTTAAGTGAGGTCTATACTGATGGGATGTTATCATGTAAATCTATGCTAGCATAACACCTCTTTATTCTAAGTGAATAATTCTGACTAGGACAATTCTCTTTTTAGTATTTTAGTTATAGTGTTTTATTTAGTAAATTTTTTATTTTTATTTTTACTTTCGGATCAACAGGGGGCCATGGCCCCCTTTGCCCCCCCCCTAACTACGCCGCTGAACATAGCTCTAGAACTATAGCCCATCGCTCTGCCACAGAAGCCTTGGCAGAGCGAAGGGCTATATAGTTCTAGAGTTACATCTAACACCGTTCATCGCTGGTTAACGTTAATTTTTCTCCTAGTCCAATTGCCTTCCGATAGAACTAGTGATCGTGATTTTGACTGCCTATGCAAATCTACGGGATAGTACCGTGTACGTGTGTTTACATTACTGTAGGCCTATAGTTAGAGGCATTTTAACTTAGCAATGCTGCTCCAATCTGCATCGCGTTACCGCACGCATTTATCTTTTTAATTTTATAAAAAATAGAGACTGTACGTCGGCCTGTACATTGAACCTCAACGTGATGTAAATTCCAATCCAAAAGAAGCCGGAAGAGTTTGCATACAATGATTTAAAATGAACAGCGGCCGACAATAGCTGTGCGCAATGCGGGGGGTTGCGATTGAACTCGCTGAAACAAAATTGGTTACTTTGGCCATATTTCAACGTTCTACGGTAGTCGTATCACTGCAGCTTCGTAATCCTAAGAAAATGTTTTAGCGGTTTCCTACCTTAATTGGCGAAGGTGTTGCTGGTCGTATCCAGCAGTGCGGACGCGTTAAAATTACATTTGAACACAACATTTCGTAATACCTCGCAGCTGAATTCAATATGAAGGCGAGATCATGAAGGCACGCAAAAATGCTTGTACATTTCTAGATGGTATGCGGGCATCACGTGAGCAAGGAGCTACATATACCTATATATGGTAACCAAACGAAAACAATGTGTCGTTTATGTATTTGTGGGGCGGACGGGGAGGATTTAAACTAGGAATTAATGTCAAGTAATGTGCATTTTGTAGGTTTAATAAATCAACGTTAAATCAGTTTTCTTCAGAGATTTATATCTCATTATCTGAACGGTGAAAACACGCTGTCACATGAATCGAGATGACCACGCTCGCTTGCACACACACACACACACACACACACACACACACACACACACACACACACACACACACACACACACACACACACACACACACACACACACACACACACACACACACACACACACACACACACACACACACACACAC
>NW_014578095.1:54780-61742 GCF_000485595.1 Priapulus caudatus
GAGAGAGAGAGAGAGAGAGAGAGAGAGAGAGAGAGAGAGAGTGTGTGTGTGTGTGTGTGTGTCTGTCTGTCTGTCTATCTGTCTGTCTGTCTGTACGTATGTGTGTATGTCTGTCTTTCTCGTTTTCTATCATGCTCACTTATACCTAAACTATAACTTTCAAACGAATCCGACGTTTTGCTTTACCATACATGTTAAAAACTAGTATCGTTCCGCCTTCATACCTTTGCGTATAATCTTGTGTGACCGACAAAATGACCGGGTAGTCCATCAATCCCTATCACCAGCGGAGGGGCGAAGATATACTTGCTGCAGCGCAACAAGCAGAGACACAGCCAGCCAACTAGAGTCAGGGCAGCCACATTCTGCCAGGAGATACCGAGCAAGTAATCCAAACCCTGCCACACACCGCGCCACTGGTTGACATTTCCGAAGACATACACGAGCGTGTACACCAACGTCGCGACGTAGTAAAACGCGGGACGATCCGGCGTCACGTCAGCGTCAAGATGGTACTGCGTCACTGTGAGCAAAAGCAAGATGGCGTAACCTATGACGCATGAAGCGAGCGCCGTCAGGCCGGCGTCGTCCGGTAGAAGGTAGATATCAAGCAACTGCCACACGCCGCGCCAGAAAAACACCGTGAGTGGCGCGAAAAACAAGATGGCGACGACCGAGTCTGCTAACAGCAGCCATTTTTTCTGCTCCATTTTTGTCCGTTCGCAGTTGACTGATTAAGTCGGCTTGGTGCGGGCTACCTCGCGCACTCTCGACCGCGTGCGTCAATGTCAATCTCGCCGAATGTTTCTTCTTGTGTACAATTCGTCGATCAACTTTACCGAACTGATTATGATAGCGTTTATCAACTATATGTCAACTTGCACGAGCTATATCAGTCGTGTCCCGACGAGATTGCATTGGCAGTGTCACAACAATAAAGTAGAAGTTTTAGCGTGCTACCGTGACTAGCGCGTTATCATGCACCGACCGCCTTACTGCCGTGGCGGCGGCGTTGCTTGAGGACATATATATCTAACATCACACGTCGCTCTGGCACGCAATAGATGGCCTCCACAAACAATTCGCGGGTTAATTAATGCGTACTCCACGTACCAGGTTCCCGTCTACCTGTGCGAACCGAAGCATGGCGTCCTAGGTGGCGTAACCTATGTCCTTGCATGTCTAGAGGATCATGTGAGTATAGTATTGCTGTCACGAAGCAAAAAAAAAGATCAGTTGCGTTGTTGTGTATACTGCACGGACATGGACGACATATACCATACTAACCCGAACTAGCCTGCTATGCGTACTGGCGCGCGTACGCTCACTTGCTTGGTAGTCATCATCAAACGATCACGTCTGTTTTAGTTGATGTGCATATCTATGTGTCTTTATGTGTGTGTGTGGTGTGTGTGTGTGTGTGGTGGTGTGTGTGTGTGTGGTGTGTGTGTGTGTGTGTGGTGTTGTGTGTGTGTGTGTGTGTGTGGTTTGTGTGTGTTTGGTGTGTGTGTGTGTGTGTGTGTGTGTGTGTGTTGTGTGTGTTGTGTGTGTGTGTGTGTGTGTGTGTGTGTGGTGTGTGTGTGTGTGTGTGTGGTGGGTGTATGTGTGTGTGTGTGTGTGTTTGTGATGTGTGTGTGTGTGTGTGTGTGTGTGGTGTGTGTGTGTGTGTGGGTGTTTGGTGTGTGTGTGTGGTGTGGTGTGTGTGTGTGTGTGTGTGTGTGCGTGTGGGTGTTTGTGTGTGTGGTGTGTTGTGTGTGTGGTGTTTGTGTGTGTGTTTGTGGTGTGTGTGTGTGTGTGTGTGGTGTGTGTGTGTGTGTGTGTTTGTGTTTGTGTGTGTGTGTGTGTTGTGTTGTGTTGTGTGTGTGTGTGTGGGTGTGTGTGTGTGTGTGTGTGTGTGTGGTGTGTGTGTGTGTGGGTGGGTGTTTGTGTGTGTGTGTGTTTGTGTGCTGTGTGTGTTCATGTGGTGGCTTTGTCGTGTGTTGTGTGTGTGTGGGGGGGGGGGGGGTTGTGTTGTTGTGTAGTGTGTGTGTGGTGTGGTGTGTGTGTGTGTGCTGTGCTGTGTGTGTGTGTGTGTGTGTGTGTAGTGTGTAGTGTGTGTGCTGGGCGTAGTGTGTCATGTGTGTGTGTTGTGTGTGTGTGTGTCGTGTGTGTGTGTGTGTGTGTGTGTGTGTGTGTGTGTGTGTGTGGCTGTTGGTTGTATCACGGGCCGACACTGGGGACATTTTCAAGTTTTTAACGTCACGATACTGGGATCACTAGACAACCGGGGACGTCCGCACTCGTAAAGATAGCAGTTGTATCGTATATTTCGTCATGTGCTGTCACCTAGTAAGCTAAATATATTACTGTCCCCACACGTCAAAATTTACGCTTTCTGTGTGGTGTTTTTCCGCGCGCTGTGTGTTGTGTTGCAAGCATGACGCATGTATGGACGCGGAGTGAGAAGTCCCCACCGTCACCACTCGATGACGTCACGCGCAATGCGTGTTTTAGTACTGCTATAGTGCAGTAGCAGCAATGGCGTGTTGCGAGCGCAGTAAGTTGAACTGTAATAGCAGACGGTAAAGGTTATGATTATCTGTAATTACGTAGGACATGAACGTCTATTAATTACAAATGATCTGCTACCTTCAGTTAATCAGGCACTCCTGCTAGCAACTTGACTACCGCTTCTATGGGCCCTACATGTCGGGTGTATCTTGGCCGTATTTATGACGCTATGATGTTTTAGACAACTCAACTTCCAATACTTAAATAATACTAAACAGCTAGCTGGGTGTACTAGATTACGCTAAATAGCGATAACGTACGTAAGCCCTCGATTCTGCCGGCAGGGTTACGTTATCTTATTTATAGATTTACCTAGACGCCGGTCTAGTCTACATTACTAGTAATACTACTACTGCTACTACTACTGTACTGTGTACAGTGCACTACTATAGTATAGGCTGTAGTTAGATAATCAACATGTTGATCATCAATACCCGACGATACGCTATCTAATGTGCCCTATTTAATCTATATTACACGCTACTACCTAGTAGCGCTACCTAGTGCGGCTTTAGCAGCTTATATTATAAATAAATAGGCTTCGTTGTTACTATATTAGTCTATTAGTTTAGTACGTTCGGACAAATAAATCCAACAAGGCAGACAAACATTCAGTGAACTCCTGTATTAAATTTGAAGTTTGTGTTACTTGTGTTTTATAGAAAACAATTTAAAAAAAAGAAGAATTCTCTGCTTATTTCCACCAAATGGAGAATGGTACACAGGTTGTGTACTCAAGCAATCTGATGGTAAGTTTTTTCCTTAAATTTCGGCCTTCATATTGCCATGCAGTGAAAACAAACCATTCATTGCTTCTATTTCAAATGATTTCTTGCATTATTTTGTGCGATATTTTGGAATTTACATGTATATATTGTATATGTATTTATACTTAAATTGAACATTTACCTTTACAGTTACAATTGTATCATATACATCTTATACACAGGTATATGGTGTATATATACACCACATATATATATATATATATATTTATATATATATATATATATATAAATATATAGCCCCCATATAAAGGTATACAGCCCTACAGCGACACAGAAGGTGCATATTAATATAAATATGAGCTTGCTATAATTGAATGACTTCGTTTAGTAAAATGGCATATCTATGTCTCTGCAAATTTTTTTATAGTTTTACTTTTTTATGATATCAGCAGGAAACTACTTTGTAAGATATGATGAGGACGGGGTACAGAGATGGCTGTTGAAGCATCAGATTAAGGGTAAGTAATATAAATTCATTATAATGTCACCTGTACTTGCATGGTCACTAAAATACCAAGAGCAGTAAGTTAAATACAGTGTAGCCTGTATAACGCGATGGTTGGGGTCCATAAAATGTTATATATAAGGTTATATATATATATTCATAAGGTTATATATACGTGGCTAGATAAGAGTAAAAACGGGGGTCCATCGACTCATCGTGTTATATCCGAATTCGCGTTCATGAAAATGACCATGATGTAGTTTATATTGCTATCAATGTAGACTTTAGTGGACTTTTTGGCTTTCATGTAAAAGCTCTAGTTTAGTTCATTAAATATGAATATCTCACAAAACAGTCATCACAAAAATAAGATATTTGGTCATTAGGCGAATTAATGCATGTTTTTGGGTTACTGTTCCATTTTTGCATTGGCATCTACAGGTGTTGGTATTTCAAATACTGTACTGATAGAAACATCAAGAAATGCATTGATTTAGGCTGTGTATTTTTATTGCAGAACTGGTATCACAGGAAGCAGAAAGCTGCGATAGTAAAGCGACAGGCAACGATTTAGTAACACAGGAAGGAGAAAGCTGCGATGGTAAAGCGATAGACAACGATTTAGTAACGCAGGAAGGAGAAAGCTGCGATGGTAAAGCGATAGGCAACGATTTAGTAACGCTAAATGGACTTAGTGCTTCTATTTCAAATGATTTCTTGCATCATTTTGTGCGATGTTTTATAATTTACATGTATATATTGTATATGTATATTATACCTTAAATGAATAATTTATGCTTTATCAGTTCAATTGTATCAATATAACATATTTATACACAGGTAATATGGTGTATATTACACCGATATAGATAAATATATATTAATATATATATATATCAGGAGTTTTAATGCAGACAAAGTCTATTCGTCCCCTTTTTTTTTGTCTTCAGTATTTTTTGTCTTCATTAACTCCTGATATATATATATATATAGCCCGCCATAATAAAGGTATACTACCCTACACACACGAAAGGTGGCCATATTAATATAAATATAAGGCTGTTCTATGGGTTGATGACTTCGTTAGTAAATGCATAGTCCATGTACTTTGCAATTTTTTGTATAGTTTTCCTTTTATTATTAACAGGAAACTAGCTTTGTAAGATATGATCGAGGACGGGGTAACAGAGATGGCTGTTAAAGCATCAGATTAAGGTGAAGTAATATAAATTCATTATAATGTCAGCCTGTAACTTGCATGGTCAGCTAGAAATACCAAGAGCAGTAAGTCATATACAGTGTAGCGCGTGCCCTGTTATAACACGTGGTTGGGGTCGCATAAAATGTCCATTGCGAAAAAAGGCGGCGGGTTGAGCACTAAATCGGGGGTATATATACGTGGCTATATAAGAGCGAAAAAGGGGGTCCAAAGCGACTCATCATGTTATAATCGCGAATTGCCGCTGTCGATAAAGAATTACCGCGGATGTTGGTTTATATTCTATTCAATGTAGACTTTAGTGACTTTTGGGCTTTCCATATAAAAGCTAAGTTATAGGTTCATTAAAGTATGAGTATGCCACGGAAACAGTCATCACACAAAATAAGATATTTGGTCACATTAAGCGGGCATTCAATGTTTTTTGGTACTGATTCCATTGTTTTGGCGATTAGCATCGGCACGGTGTTGTATTCTCAAATACTGTAGCTGATCAGAAACACAAGAAATGCATGATTTAGGCTGTGTGTTTCATTGTAGAACTGGTATCAGCAGGAAGCAGAAAGACTGCGATATGTAAAAGCGACAGGCAAGGCGATTTAGGAGGGGGGTGGGACACAGGAAGAGAGAATAGCTGCGATGGTGAAAGAGCGATGACAACGGATTTAGTAAGGCAGGAAGGAGAAAGGCTACGATGGTAAAGCCCACAGGCAACGATTTTAGTATCGACGATAAAGGCAGGACAGGCTGTGATGGTAAAGCGATAGCAACGATCTAGTAATGCGAGGAAGCAGAGAAGCTGGCGATGTAAAGGGCGATAGGCAACGATTTTAGTAAACGCAGGAGGTAGAAAGCTTGCGATGGTAAAGCGCTAGTGGGCACAGATTTAGTAATGGCAGGAAGGCAGAAAGCTGGCGAGGCCGGTTGGGTAAGCGATAGAAGACGATTTAGTAACGCAGGGAGGTAGAAAGCTGGCGATGGGTAAGGGCCGGCCGATTAGACAGACGATTTAGTAAGCAGGAGTAGAAGCTGCGATGGGTAAAGCGACAGCCAAGCGATTTAGTAACGCGAGGAAGCAGAAGCTGGCGATGGTAAAGGCGACAGGAAACGATTTAGTATGGCACAGGAAGCAGAAAGCTGCAAGTGGTAAAGCAACAGGCAACGATTTAGTAAGCGCAGACAGCAGACAGCTGTGATGGGTAAAGCGACCTAGACAACTGATTTAGTCACGCAGGAACCACACAGGCTGCGATGGTATAAGGACACAGACTAGCACGGCGAATGCAGACTACCAATCTGTAGGTGATAGGGATGAGTGAATGTAGATTATAACTGCTCATTCTAATGCACAGTGTCGGATTCGCGCATGAGTCAGAATGGATCAACCATCAGACGCAGGCATGTCAGATATCTTTCGCATGGTAGCTAAAAAATAAATCCTTCAGTAGAAGCTACTCCTCTAAGCATAGTGGCCTGCTTACCAGATGAGACGATACTTGCGATGTTGCTGTTGTGTTTCGGCCCCGTTTCGATGATATTGAGAACTGCTGGCAACATGGGATTGAGGTCAAAGTGGAGAAGGCGCGCAGAAACAGAGCATAACAGTACGGGGTACGAACTGATAGATCAGGAGCAGAAAATATGACAAGAAATTTTATTGGCTATTCTGGCAAGAAGGCTGCAAAGTAAAGCTAGTTCGGCATCTTAAAACTGTTCATACGAACTGAAGCAGCAATCTAAGTCAATATTTTTCTGACAAGAGACCCAAAACAAAAAAAGTGGCTAATGCTGAAATTGCGTAATCTTGGAAATCACGCAAGCATAACTGTGATGTGCTTTCGGCAGAAGACCTGGGGATCTGTGTATCACACCTGACTCAGAAAAGTGTAGATTACACAGCATATCTTCCATGGTCAATATTGTTATGCATGACTTCGCCAAGGCCTCGTTATGGACACAC
>NW_014578095.1:61752-63400 GCF_000485595.1 Priapulus caudatus
AACCAATCAGGAGCCTCGTAGCAGCCGACCAATCAGGAGCCTCGTAGCAGCAGACCAATCAGGGGCCTCCTAGCAACCAACCAATCACGAGCCTTGAGGCAGTCGACCAATTAGAGGCCTTGTAGCAGTCGACCAATCAGGAGCCTCGTAGCAGCCGACCAATCAGGAGCCTCGTAGCAGCCGACCAATCAGGAGCCTCGTAGCAGCCGACCAATCAGGAGCCTCGTAGCAGCCGACCAATCAGGGGCTTTGTTGCAGCCGGCCAATCAGGGCCCTCCTAGCAGCCGGCCAATCAGGAGCCTCGTAGCTACCGACCAATCAGGAGCCTCGTAGCTACCGACCAATCAGGAGCCTCGTAGCTACCGACCAATCAGGAGCCTCGTAGCTACCGACCAATCAGGGGCCTCGTAGCAGCCGACCAATCACGAACTTTGTAGCAGTTGACCAATCAGGAGGCTCGTAGCAGCCGACCAATCAGGACCCTCCTAGCAGCCGACCAATCAGGGGGCCTCGTAACAACCGGCCAATCAGCAGCCTCGTAGCAGCCGACCAATCAGTGGCCTGCTAGCAACCGACCAATCAGAGGCCTCCTAGTAACTGGACAATCAGGAGCCTCATCGCAACCGACCAATCAGGAGCTTCCTAGCAGCCAACCAATCAGGGGCCTCCTAGCAACCGACCAATCAGGGGCCTCCTACCAACCGACCAATCAGGGACCTCCTAGCAACCGACCAATCAGGGGCCTCCTACCAACTGACCAATCAAGGGCCTTGTAGCAGCCGACCAATCATGAGCCTTGTAGCAGCCGACCAATCAGGGGCCTCGTATCAGCCGACCAATCTGGGGCCTCCTAGAAGCCGACCAATCAGGGGCCTCGTTGCAGCCGACCAATCAGGGCCAACCTTCGTTATCAGCGAGTTCGTAGTTAGCCGTGTACGTGCACACGCACGCACGTGTACGTGCACACGCACGCACTTTTACGTGCACCCGCACGCAAGTGACGTGTACGTGCACACGCACGCACGTGTACGTGCACACGCACGCACGCACACGTGCACATGCACGCACGCACGTGTACGTGCACACGCACTCACGCACGCACGCACGTGTACGTACACACGAACGCACCTACGTGTACGTACACACGGACGCACGCACGTGTACGTGCACACGCACGCACCTGTACGTGCACACACACGCACGCACATGTGCACACGCACGCACGCACGCGCGCGCAGGTGTACGTGAACACACACGCATGCACGCACGTGTACGTAGACACGCACGCATGCACGTGTCGTGTCACTGCTTTCATCGAGTGTTGAACGCAATAATTGGTTTATGCTAGGCACGCCCCTCAACAACCAGCAGCTACGATGGCGTAGTGGATTTACACTGGAATTCATCAACATTTGCGTACGCAGGTGCTACGCTGCGTTGATGAATCGCACCTACGAGCTTTGCGTACGTACTTCGTAGAAACTCTGTGTACGCAATACACTTTACAAAACGTTGATGAATCTCGCCCCAGAATCGCTACGGGTTGCAGTTGCACGTTTCCGCAGACGTAGCGATTTCACAGCAATTTCGACTGCGATTCTGGAATCGCTGTCGAGTTGCATGAAAACGTCGAAAGTCTGCGCTAGGC
>NW_014578095.1:64417-84667 GCF_000485595.1 Priapulus caudatus
TCAATATATTAAATCGTCCAGATTTTTTGGGATTTTTAACTAGTTGAAAAACAATGTTATCGGGTAAGAATATTGGAGGATACATTTAGTGCCGTTAGTCCTTACTTTTTATGTAAAAAAAATGCAAGAAAATGTTTACAAAATAATATACACCGTAGAAAATCCGTGACGTAGTCAATTTAACATCTACTCATCAACTCGTGTTGACGGCTTAATGTTGAGTCGTCACAATTCCGCATCCGCTAAATCATAGGCTACCTTTAGTTTTTGTTAGTTTATCCATAGTTATAGTTCCATCTGCCTATATATATNTTGCAATGTTTGCAAGCGCGCTTCGTGTATTTCAATTGGGCGTATAATTTTAATTATTCATGTAGTGCTCACAAAGGCGTGCGCGCTCGCACTGGTACACCCCTATGTGTTCCACTCAACAATTTATGACCGGTATTATAATAGCGTCATTACGTGATTCTTCGCGCATGGACATGAATAAAGCATACAATAATAATAGTAAATAACACAATTTAAAGAAACACAATTACACAAACTACATATATTCATAGATACGCGCAGAAGAATAATATTTTTGAGCTTCAAGCTTTACCTGGATTTGTTACTGTGCCCAAGTCGAATGTGCCGACCAGGGTGTAGGTTCCTGACGTTGTGGATTCGGGTGTGTATATAGGCGTGCTGGGATGATAGCATGCGCTGCCTGCGCCTGCAATAAACCACGTTGAAATGCTTACGTCACCGTAAATGGTAAACGTAAATGAAATTATGTCCACTTTTCACAAAATGTAAGTGATTCTGTTTAATTTTTATGGTTAAATTGCTGCGTTATACTTCCTATTTTGTGATTCTGTTCGATGTGAACAAACACTCGTGATCAATATATTAAATCGTCCAGATCGTCTAATTTTTTTGGATTTTTAACTAGTTGAAAAACAATGTTATCGGTAAGAATATTGCGAGGATACATTTAGTGCCGTTAGTCCTTACTTTTTATGCTAAAAAAAATGCAAGAAAATGTTTACAAAATAATATACACCGTAGAAAATCCGTGACGTAGTCAATTTAACATCTACTCATCAACTCGTGTTGACGGCTTAATGTGGAGTCGTCAAATTCCGCATCCGCTAAATCATAGGCTACCTTTAGTTTTTGTTAGTTTATCCATAGTTTAAGTTCCATCTGCCTATATATATATATATATATATATATATAATATATATTATATATATATAATATTATTAGGCAGATGAAAATTATCCAATTAACACGAGTTAATAGTATATTACATATATTATTATATATATATATAGATATATAGATATAGCTCTATCAGTTTATACTTACTTATCTTTGAGACGTACATGCCGCAGACGTGGATGACGGCGGCGAGCAATGACGTCACGTACGCCTCGACGATGATGACGTCATCGCGACCGTGCGCTGCGATGGAGATGGCGAGGAACTGCGAGACGTTGACGTATATGTCTGTCGGCACGGGCGCGACCATGCTGATCTCGGCTGCAGCTGGGATCGCCTGCCGGGGAATGCGTAGTAGTAGTGGCTCAGCCGACGTGACTGTGACACAGGGCGTGCGTGTGTGCGCGTACGTATATATGTTATGTGTGTGCGCGTATTATGTGTGTGCGCATATGTTATGTGTGTGCGCGTACGTATATATGTGTGCGTGTGAACGCTTCACGAACGCTCACGAACAGTCACGAACAGTTACGAACAGTTACGAACAGTCACGAACAGTCACGAACAGTCACGAACAGTCACGAACAGTCACGAACAGACACGAACAGTCACGAACGCTCACGAACAGCCACGAACAGTCACGAACAGTCACGAACAGTCACGAACAGTCACGAACAGTTACGAACAGCTCACGAACAGTCACGAACAGTCACGAACAGTCACGAACAGTCGCAAACAGTCACGACCGCTCACAAACGCTCACGAACAGTCACGAACAGTCACGACAAGTCACGAACAGTCACGAACAATCAAGAATGTTCACGAACGCTCACGAACAAACACGAACGCTCACGAACAGTCACGAACAAACACGAACGCTCACGAACGCTCACGAACGCTCACGAACAGTCACGAACAGTCACGAACAGACACGAACAGTCACGAACGCTCACGAACAGTTACGAACAGTGACGAACGCTCACGAACAGTCACGAACAGACACGAACAGACACGAACTCGCTCACCTCCACAGGTGGCGCTACTGCCCCCAGTACGAGCGGCACCGAGGCGATGTCAGCGCCACCTACATTCAGCGCGGCCGTTATCGTGTACGGGCTGCCGACGACGAACGGTTCGCTTTGTGTGAGCATGTTGAAGGTGACCGTGACCGTGTTGCTGGCAGCTGATACCGCGTACGCCTTCACGAGCTCTCCCAGGTTGATCGTACACACGTTATC
Source organism: Priapulus caudatus (assembly GCF_000485595.1). NCBI lineage: Eukaryota > Metazoa > Priapulida > Priapulimorpha > Priapulimorphida > Priapulidae > Priapulus > Priapulus caudatus. Next base: position 66,865 of record NW_014578095.1, read on the forward strand.
CTGAAATACAGTACGGGAGCTATGAGAGCCAAAGATCAGATGAATTGTGCACTTTTTGACAAAAGCATGGAAATTGGCGTGAATGATATGTGGCTTCATATAAGATCGGGTACGATTTAAGTTCTAGTTACGAATATTAGAAAAATGAAGCATAATGGATTTTAATGGCGACCATTTTTAAATTCAAGATGGCGCCCAGATACCATGCCGATGGAGATGGGTACCCGATCTCATATGAATGTACATATCTTAAACTACCTTCATGCCAATTTTTATGCCAATTTTTTGCCCAGGTTGATCGTACACACGTCATCGTGCAATAACAGATCGTCGCGACTGCAGGATATATAATATTTACATTACAATTATATTATATATCATTATATTATTATTATTCATTATTATTTTACATTATACTTTTGCAGCTGGAATAAAATGACCGCGAAGCATTGTTTACTGTTATTGTGTAACAGATTAAAACAAGAGAATAGTAGTTAAGTTACTCTTATAATTTACTTCTTAATTACGGCACGTGTGTATACGTACCAGCGAATGCAATTTACTGCACGTGACATCCGGAGCGCTGTTCCTCGGATCCGACGAACCAGAGAAGGCGCCACCTAGCGTGACGACGACGCTACGGCGGCACAGGGTAATAACAGCGTCGGTTGCCATGGGTGACGTGATACCTGCAATGACAAGGCGCGCGAGCGTCTGTGAGACATCTACTTGGATAGGTGGCGAATGCGTGCGTGCGGTGCGTGTTGCGTTGCGTGTGCGGTGTGCGTGTGCGTGTGTGTGTGGCGTGGGTGTGGCGTGCGTGCGTGCGTTCGTGTGTGTGTGTGTGTGTGTGTGTGTGTGTGTGTGTGTGTGTGTACGTGTGCGCGGTGCGCGGTATGTGCGTGTGCTTTGCAGGCGAGTGTGCGTGTGCGGGTATGTGGTGTGTGCGACACATTCTCTCTCAGCACACATGCACGCACACACACCACACACACACTACACAACACACACACACACACAACACACACACACACACTCGCGCGTATATATTATATATATATATATGTAAAAAAAAAATATATATATATATATATATATATAGTATATATATTAAGAGTACATAATGGGAGATGCCGTTAGGCCTATGCTACATTATGTACAATGTGCCTCCCATTATGTACTCTATAAATATACGTACATACTTATTGTATGTACAAACATATTTATATTCTTAGTGTGCGTACGGAAGTTGACGATGGCTGTATCTGCAGCAGCGCCGCCCCAGTTGCTGACTGATTGTGTAATCGAGACGATCAGCTATAGTCGTCGTCGTCCATCGTCGTCGTCCAGCTAACCAACGTCACTAATCTGCAATGAACAAGGAACACAGCTCACAGTCACAGCTCACAGCTCACAGTCATAGCTCACAGCTCACAGTCATAGCTCACAGCTCACAGTCATAGCCAGCTCACAGCTCACAGGTCACTCACAGGCTCACAGTCACAGCCTCACAGTCACAGCTCACAGTCACAGCTCACAGCTCACAGTCATAGTCACAGCTCACAGTCATAGCTCATAGCTCACAGTCACAGCTCACAGTCACAGCTCACAGTCACAGCTCACAGTCACAGCTCACAGTCACAGCTCACAGTCACAGCTCACAGTCACAGCCTCACAGTCATAGCTCATAGCTCACAGTCTACGCTCACAGTTCACAGCTCACAGTCACAGCTCACAGTCCACAGCTCACAGTCAGGCAGGCTCACAGCTCACAGCTCACAGTCATAGCTCATAGCTCACAGTCATAGCTCACATACACAGTCATAGCTCACATACACAGCTCACAATCACAGCTCACAATCACATTCTGTCTCTGAGGCTGATAGCTCACAGCTCGTCACAGTCACAGGCATGCTCACAGTCTCACAGTCATAGCTCACAGCTCACCGTGCAGTAGGCTCATAGCTCACAGTCACACGCTCACGATCACAGCCACATCATAGGCTCATAGCTCACAGTCATTAGCTTAGCAGTCATAGCTCACATACAGCAGATCACGAGTCACAGCTCACAGTCACAGCTCACAGACACAGCTCACAGCTCGACAGTCACAGCTCCATACTACACTCACAGTCAGCAGCTCACAGTCACAGCTCACAGTCACAGCTCGCAGTCAGCAGTCAATACACAGCCTCACGTGTCGAGTCACATACACAGCTCAACAGTCACAGTAACATACACAGCTTCACAGTCACCAGTCAACATACACAGCACAGTCAAGTACATAAAGCACTCACAGTCACAGTCACATACACAGCTCACAGTCACAGCTCACAGTCACAGTCACATACACAGCTCACAATCGCAGTCACATACACAGCTCACAGTCACAGCTCACAGTCACAGTCACATACACAGCTCACAGTCGCAGTCACATACACAGCTCACAGTCACAGTCACATACACAGCTCACAGTCACAGTCACATACACAGCTCACAGTCACAGCTCACAGTCGCAGTCACATACACAGCTCACAGTCACAGCTCACAGTCATATACACAGTCACATGCGCAGCTCACAGCTCACAGCTCACACTACAAAATTCACGAGATTATTGCATGTTCTATGCAGAGATGCGAAGTTAAATGTGACAGTAGGTGCATGGTTTGCATTGGTAGTTTAAATAATCTTGTATCTAGCCTTTGACTCGGAGATTATGGAACTTACGTTATAGAAAATTAATGTAGAAAACTATTGCTATATTATAGGTAAAATAAATTTGAAAATTATCTTAAATTTAGTAAAAGTAAAGAAGGCAAAAATCTTAATTATAGAAAATAGCGAAGGTAACAAAAAGAACATATTCATCGAATTCATAGAGCGTATTGGATAGAAATAGTATGAAAAATAAGAGGAATAGCGACGTTAAGCAAGTGAAATTCAAGAAAAATGTGCGTGTGTGTGTGTGTCGTGTTTGTGTGTGTGTGTGTGTGTGTGTGTGTGTGTGTGTGTGCTGTGTATGTGGTGTTGTGTGTGTGTGTGTGTGCTGTGTTGTGTGTGTGTGTGTGTGTGTGTGTGTGTGTGGTGTGGTTGTGGTGTGTTTGATGTGTGTGTGGCGCGGGCGCGCGGGCGCGGGCGTGTGCTTGTGTGTGTGTGTGCTGTGTGCTGGTGTGTGTGTGTTCGGCTGTGTGTGCTGTGAGTGTCGTGTGCGTAGCGTTCTGTGTGTGTGTGTCGTGTGTGTGTGTGTGTGTGTGTGTGTGTGTGGGGGTGTGAGTGAGTGTGTGTGTGTGCGCGCGCGCGCGTGTGTGTGTCGTGTGCGCTGTGAGTTGGCGTGTGTGTGTGCTATGTGTGTGTGTGTGTGTGGTGTGTTGTGTGTGTGTGGTGTGTGTCTGTGTGTGTGAGTGTGTGGTGCGTGTGAGTAGTGTGTACACGCGCTGGTGACAGGCGTATGTTAAGGGTATATACGTATATATATATATCAGGAGTCGGATAATAGAGATCTCTATATCCATTCCTGTATATATATATATATATAGGCGAGTCGTTCGTAATTATGCGTCTGTGGGCGATCACGTCCGCACTCCTCCCTTTCGCTCGTCGATTCTCTCTCTCTTCTCTCTCTCTCTCTCTCTCTCTTCTCTCTCTCTTTCCCGCCCTTTTCTCATCTCCTCTAACAACAACCATTTTGCAACACGACAACTGCCCAGCCCTGTCTCGTAACTCTAACCTCTCTCTCTCTCTCTCTCTCTCTCCATCTCTCTCTCTCTCTCTCTAACTCTCTCTCTCTCTCTCTGTCTTTTTTTTCTCTCTCTCTCTCTCTTGCTCTTTCACCCTCTGTATCTCGCCCTCTCCCCCTCTGTCTCTCTCTCCTCTCTCCCTAACTCTCCCTCTCCTCTCCCTCTCTATCCTCTCTTGCTCTCTCTCCCTATCTCTCTCTTGTTCTAATCCTCTCTCTCTTCTCTCTGCTGCTCTCTCTCTTTCTGCCTTAACCCAACACACACTCACACACACTCTCTCTATAACTCGCTGTTTCTATCTATCTCTCTCTTCTTACTATGCTTCTCCTGCTCTCGCTTTCTCTCTCTTTCGCTATCAAGCTTTCTATGTCTCATATATCTGTGACTTACGGCTGCTCGTTTGTATCGCAGCAAAGCTTCTCTCTTCATGCGGACGTCGCTCCATTCTTCGTCGATCGAACTATTCCGCTGCACACAACCAAAATACAGGTAAAAACAAATCGATCTCGTTATTGATTATAATAGACATCGGAAGACGTTGCCAAGGTAGGCGAGTGACGCAATTGCCTTTCGTCAATTGATTATTACGTCATCCACGTATTTGTTCGCGTATTTTATCCTGGTCGCTGAAGTTTTTTTAAACGTTTTTCAAACGCTCTAAACAGATTTGTTTTTGGACATCGGTTTAAGGTACTGCAAGCTGGTGGCGATGGAATTTCGCATCTGGTCCGTATAGAGCTCAATTAAAACAGCACGGCGGGAACGACGCCCCAGTGTTCTCGTCCGGCAGACACTTGCCTAGCTCACTTGTTTTTTCTTGCTGTGATTGATACTATTATATCCGATTATATTCTTTATTTATAAGCTGGTGGCGATTAAATAGATCGATCGTCTATATAGTCAATAATACATTACTGCAGTTTATCTGCTTTACATATCTGCATGTAACGTGCGCGCAATATAAATCAATAAATATTATTAATATTATCCTGAAAGTGATGGCCTGTACAGAGGGTTGGTTCTAACTGATGATGATTACATCAAGAGCCCATTAACCCCATACCGTATTGTCGTGCTGCTCTAGGATGTCATTCCTCGCTGATCCTGCCCATGTTTCGCCAGAATCATCAACTTCAGCACATTCTGTACAAGTAAAGTGATTAAATATAAGCAGGTGTTAATAATGACAAAACATGACAAAAAATTCAACTCTTGATATAAGGTACAATTTATCATAATTTCGACACTCATACGTACACCATTATATACACATTCATACCCAAAAAATCATTCGATACGTGTGTATGTGTTTGGGATCTCGGACAGACACTTTGTGTAGTGTGTGTGTGTGTGTGTGTGTGTGTGTGTGTGTGTGTGTGTGTGTGTCGGTGTGTGTGTCGTGTGTAGGGTATCTCTAGGTTATTGTAGTTTACACTTCTGTGGGGGGTTTGGGTGGGATTTCATGCAGTCATCTTGTTGTTTGTGTGTTTGTTGTTGTGTGTGTGTGTGTGTTGTTGTTGTGTGGTGTGTTGTGTGTGTGTTGTTGTTGTGTGTGTGTGTGGTGGATCTTTTCAAGACTAGACACCTGTTGTTGTGTGTGTGTGTGTGTGTGTGTGTGTGTGTGTGTGTGTGTTGTGTGTTGTGTGGCTATGTTGGTGGTGTGTTGTTGTGTGTGTGGGTGTGTGTGTGTGTGTGTTGTGGTGTGTGGTCGCTGTTTTGTTTCGGCTTGCGGTCTGGCTGTTTACTGTGTTGTGTGTGTGTGTGTGTGTGTGTGTGTGTGTTGGTTGTGTGGTGTGTGTGTGTGTGCGTTGTTGCTTGTTTGTTTCTACTCTCTATAATGTTATGGGCTGCAATACATGTTATTTGCTTTTTTCATACTCGTCTCTCTGATGTAATAATAGGCTAGGGGTAATTTATTATTTAGTTAGAGTAAATTATAATATATAATTACAATTATGCACGATATGTGTTCCTCTGAGTATCTTTGCTTTGAGAATTTAAATAAAAATGGAAATAAATGTTTAATGAAAATGAAAGTAATGATATCGAAATTCGTAACAAGAATTTGAATCTGATTTTTTTTTTAATATTAATACAATAATGAGTTTAATTAACAGATGATATTCTGAAATCTCCGTAGAGCTCCTTTGTTCTTTCCGTTGTTCACACAGCTGCGTTCATTTTGATTTGAACGCTTTTATTTAGTTTCTTATTTCTCACGTGACGGGGCGTTGTGCCATCCTAGGTTTTTATTAAGGCGCGGTTTATGTACCGCTTTATGTTGGCGAATTGGCGGAGTCTGGATCGAATTTCGCACTATACAACCGACAATACGGAGTGTAAAGCAGAAAGCTTGCGCGAGCCAAAACCGATCGATAGCAAACGTACTTGGGAGATTAGAATGTTCTATTTTCGGCCAAACTCGATGTTGGCGAATTAGAAGTTGGTCACTCGCCATTCGCCAACATAAAGCTGGGTAGTTGTAAACTAGGCCTTACATTCTAAACGAGGCTGAAGTGCGTGTGCTGTGCGTGCGTCGCGTGCGTGCGTGCGTGCGTGCGTGCGTGTCGTATCCAGCGTGTGCTATACAGGGCCGGTAGCTTGGTGGGGGGGCAAGGAGGGCAGGCAGTCTGCCCCTAGATTTTGGAGCAAATAAAAAATAAGCTGAGTTATAAATAAATAACCTAACAGTGATTTTTTAGGTAACGTGACGAAGTCAGCATGCAGCTTGTAGAAATCGCAGTGATTGTCCGTCCGTCGCGTCCGTCCGTCCGTCTGTGCGTAACCGTCCGTCCGTCTCCGCCACGTCGTCCGTCGGTCCTCGTCCGTCGTCCTGTCGTGTCCGTCGTGCGTCCGTCCACAGTTGGGCCAGCAATCTTAACGCTCGAGCCGTATGAGCGTGATATTGCGGGACGTCGGGGGGGGGGGGTCGCGCAAAAGGACTGCGGAGATGTCGAATTTGGGACCCGGGTCACAGGTGAAGATGTGTCAATGTAGCGGGGAAGATGTCCCCTTAAATTAGGGGTATAGGAGGAAATTTTACGGAATTGCGGCCAAATCTCACCGGCTCGACCTACGCTCTTAATATTCGATGTAACCCATCACGCAGCGCGGAAATTGGAGGTCACGAGGTCAAGGGCAGTGGGGAAAGGTCAGATAGCAAACATTTTCTGAGCGACTGGTCTAACGACCGAGTGCAAAGACGTTTTTGTTTCAGCGGCTGACCTAGCCATTTGTATACTTTATTGAAAGAACCATGAATCTACTTGCGGCGCTGACGCGTGCGAAGAGTAAGTGTCTGTTAAACCTTTTGACCCTCAAGAGGAGGGTTAAACATGGATTTGTTGACTGTTGCTTGTGAAGGTGAGGTGATTGGTTGAATTGTGCAGATGTCATTATATCAGGAGTAAGCATAGATATAGGATATATATAAAATTAATATATAATCTAAATATATAAGATATATATCCTATATTATCTTACTCCTGATTATATCATATCATCATCAGATATCAGATGAGTGACGCGACGGCAACCTACTGCAGTACTGGCGTGACGTCATGCACAGGCACGTGACGATGACGAGGACGACGATGGCGGCAGTCACCGGCCGTCGTGGAGCTATTGTGACATTGTATGACGTCATTCTATTCTGCCGTGTCGGCGGCGGTTTCACGTTTACGGACGGGCGTTATTCTAAAAAGGAAGAAAAAGCAAACTAATACGAGGCATGCAACAGGAATGACGCAATTACGCGATAAGACCAATCCTATTCCTAATGCCTTCTAGACGTCCATGAGGCATTTAACTTGCGCGCATAATGCAAAGTATTGCACTCTAGTGCTGAATTTCACCGAAAAAACATCTAAGAAAAGGTCTTTTCCAGAGACGAAATAGTGCGACATTGGTGAACGATTGGCGGATTGCTTCCGGCCGGGTGACAGGGTGTGTGCATGCACGTTAGCATGCAGGTAACCAAGCTCTCTGTTTATCCCGAATACCCGCTCGCGCGTTTGTTAGCCATTTAAATTTTGTACGCGCTCGCGCGCTTCTCTCCTCTATCTCGCTCTCTCTCTCCTCTCTCTTCCTCTCTCTCTCTCTCTCTCTCTTCCTCTATCCACCACACACACACACCACCACACACACACCACACACACAACACAACAACCACACACAACACACACTCTCTCTCTCTCTCGATTATCTATCTATCTATCTATCTATTAATCTATCTAATTCTTTATCTGTTCTTATTATTTATCTATCTGTCTATTTATCTATTTATTTGTTTATCTATCTATCTATTATTTCTATCTCTCTCGCTCTCTGTCTTTCACTCTCTTTCACAATCTCTCCCCTTCTCTCGTCCCGTGCTCTCCCTCTCTTCCTCCCTCCCTCCCTCCCATTCTTTCTCCCTCCCTCGCTGTTCTCCCGATGTCCGTCCTCGTTTCGCCTCTCTTTTTCCTCCTCCCCTCTGCTTCTTTCTTCTTCTCGCTCATCTCTTTCCTTCTTCTCTCTCTCTCTCTCTCTCTCTCTCTCATTCACTCTCCCTCCCTCTCTCCCGCCCTCTCTGTCTTTCGCGCGCGCTCACTCTATCCCTCTCGTTCTCGAATCTACTAATCTGGATAAAAACAGTACGTTTGCTTAACTAACCGAGAACTACTAACTTCATGCGTAGCCACGTAACGCTTACATTAAGGCGAACACCTTCTGCGTGAATTACCATCACACGTATAATAATATCTTATCAAAAGTTGCTATTATTATTAAAAGGATCGCGAGGAATAAGTGTCATAACTCACATATACTCGAATCCAAATCGTATCCCCTATTCCCCTCTTGCTCTCTATCACTCACTACCTATCCGAACCTATGCGCACATCACACTATGGACGTGGTCGACACCCACAGATATATGAAGGACACAGGGGGGATACCTTGGTAGATATATAACTATCTCCCTCTGTAGATATGTATTGATGATTGCTTACATAGTCAGCTGTCTTATTTAACATTCTTTCTGGCTCTGCTGCCATTGTGACGCAGATCGCTTGATATTGCTCCGGCACTCCGTGTGCTATGGCAACATCAATAGTTTATACCTGTGCTCCATAGAACGCACGCGGCGATGCTGAGTAGTTTGTCACCGGGACTCCCTCGTTAAAGCGAAGTATGACAAAGGGACAACTTAATAATTCATGAGGTTATATAGGTGCGCTCAATTTGCCTGCGTCGCACGATGTTACACGCACACGCGTGTGCACGCACGCACGCAAGCACCCGCACGCACGCACACATATACATGAACACTGATGGATACAAACACACGCATCATACATCCCACATTCTTTTCAATTAAACTATAGTCATCAACGATAGTAAAGGTCTGCAAGGATGAGGTGGTCATTGTAGTCTGAGATCTCTTCTTCTTCTTTAATTAATTATTTTTTCGAATTACGACAGCTATGAATAATGAAATGAATCTGTTAGTGATTTTATGGTTACTAAAATAAAAAATAAACGGTGAAAACTGCGTTTGGAAACGCAGAACCTGTAGCCTATAACTATTATTAGTAGCAGAAGATTTACAAAATCTATTTGAATAGTGTAATATCGGAAAAATTTACGAATGATTGTTGCCGTCCAACCCACAGGGTCTCGGATATTAAACATCCTACTTGGAATATCTAAGAAAAAATCCAAAACACAAATAATTTCTTCTATATATAATAAAATTATAATTCATCATTGCATATTACGCAACTTCTAAATTGCCCACATATTCTAGAACCATATAATCATGTAATACCCAATGGACTAATGCCTAGTCTACATCATATACACAGAAACATTACGTAATACCTAATTTACAAACATACCAATCCCATTTCACATTGAACAAATGATGTATTATCCATTAAGTATTAATTAACAAAATGATGTGTATGAGTATGTGTATGTGTATGTGCATGTGTATGTGTTTGTGCATGGGCATGTGCATGTGTATATGCATATGTATGTGTACGCGTGCGTGTGCGTGTACATGTACGGTTTGGGTGTACGTGTGCGTGTACGTGTATGTGTACGTGTACGTGTACGTGTGTGTGTACGTGTATGTGTACGTGTACGTGTATGTGTACGTGTACGTGTACGTGTACGTGTACGTGTACGTGTGTGTGTACGTGTATGTGTAGGTGCCATGCATCAGTTGCTTCCTGTTATTACCTCCAAAAGCTATACACATAATATGTTACATATATATCCATATCAGCGTTGCTGTGACGACGATGTGCTCCATAGTCTGGTAGATTGATTTCTACATAACGACTCCCTCATCGAGCAACACGTGAAAATGTGCTGATGCTTCTTTTGTAGGCGGACAAGTATAGAAACGTGGAGCAAGAACATGCGAGAACTAATACGTAATAGATCGTGGCTATTTTAGTGTGTGAGAGAGATTGAGAGAATATGGAGGAAGACTAGAAATTGTCGGACGGAGATATGCCGTGTGTGTGTGTGTGTGTGTGTGTGTGTGTGTGTGTGTGTGTGTGAGAGAGAGGGAGATAGTGTGCGTGTATATATATGTGGTGGTGTGTTGTGTGCGTGCGTGCGCTGTGTGTGCTGTGTGTGTGTTGTGTTGTGTGGGTTGTGTGTGTTGTGTGTGTTGTGTCGTGTGGAGAGAGAGAGAGGGAGATACGTGTTGCGTGTATATGTGTGTGTGTGGTGTGGTGGTTGTGGTGTGTGTGTGTGTGTGTGTGTGTGTGTGGTGGCGTGCGTGTGTGCGTGCGCGTGTGTTCAATGTAAAACTGCCTGACAGCTGCTATTCAGGCTATTGATTTTGTCACGTGTGAGGCCGACCATGGTAACGCTGCTTCCCCCGACGCAAGATCGAGAATGTTATTAACGCGGATACATAAACAAAATATATATATATATACCCTAGTGAGAGCCCCGAACCGGCGGCAATTACACCCAGAATAATTAATGTAGTCAATATCTATCGCTATACTATCGATACATAAACAAAGCATGCACGATAACAGTCACACAGTCGATTGAATATGGTAGTGCTGGCATTTGGGAGCAGTTATAGCCATGTATACCTTCTATCTACTCCATGGGGAGGAAATATATACGTAGGCGACGATATGTCCCGGCGCGCTAGCAGGCGACAGGTTTTTATAACGCGATTCAACGACAGGTGTTATATGACGACGGTGGCAACGAGGGTCGCATGTCCGACGTCCACCCAGGTGACCTAGTCCTCGCCGTAAGACTGTCCGTTTCCCGCGCTTTCGCGCACGTCTGCTTTACAGGATGTTCACTTGTCAATCAACGTCGACACCGTGGAGGCGGCTTCATCGTCCGTCAGTCTAACCCCGCGTCTGTTTCATCAATATTCGCTTTCTCATTGCGGGCCGTACCTTGGGCAGGGGCAAGGGGGCAGTGCTCCCTAGAATTTTCGAGCAAAATTGAAAATACTAAGCGTAGCTAAATAATTCATCAAGTAATCAATTCAATTGGCCACTTAAAATCCGGAAAGCCTTGTCCTCAGACCCATCTGCTAGCCACACTATGGACGATCGATCAAGCCACTGTCGCCCGTCGCTCATCATTACACAGTTGGAAGTCAGGAAATTTTGCTCCCTCCTAGAAGTTTGCTCAGGCTACGGCCCTGCATTGTGTTCCTATCGCCTCTCACGGCTAACGTCTCTGCGCTCCCGTCAGCTCTCGGCGTCTCTTTCATCAGCATAAACCCGTGTGTGGCCAAACTCCTCGACATTAGCTCCCATCCTTGCAGTAATCATCTGACCTAACCGTGTGTACGTTTGTTCCCTGGTAGGAAATAACTTATTTCTACTATCATAGGTAATAGTATCCCTGAATACCGTATTGTGTGTGTGTGTGTGTGTGTGTGTGTGTGTGTGTTGTGTTGTCTGGTGTGTGTTGTGTGTGTGGGTGTGTGTGTGTGTCGCGCAGCGCGCACTCACACGCGCGGTAAATGATACATAAATACGTAGAGGTGACGCGTGTATTATATGAGCAAATGCATTCATCGCCACTGCTTGTTGTGATGCAGATTTTGTCGTCTCATGTAACCCCTAGTGTATTTTTGGCCTAGATGGCCTATCATACCCCACTGTCACTACTGAAGCATCTCGAAAAACCCAATGATCATTATATACAGTTTTAGTATATTATATAATTATATATTTATTATGAGCTTAGTGATGGTCGTTGGGTCTCGCGCGTTAGAGCGAGAGACGACAATCCATACAGACTGGCAAAATTTGTCCCGGACTAATTATCCCGGCCTAGCCCGTATTTGGGCGGGATACGGTGTACACATCTGCAAAAATTTGGCGGCGGGTCGGGCGCGCTGCTAGTTTAATAACCATATCAAAAATCGTCGTCCTGTTACGGGATAGAATTTGCGTGCGTGTTTGAAATTCATTCGCAATCAATACGGTCGCGGACGTATTTAGGAAACAGAGCAGGCGTCCGCTATGCGGCCCGAGGCAGGTGACCAGGCGACGCGTCATCGCAGGCGACGCCCTCGGGAGCTGGACAAGCCTATAACTCAATTGTTGTCTGCGGAGCGTGACTTCTAATCAGGTGAACACAGCGAACGCAGGCTCGACGAGTAGGTTCGGGCCCTTCCTTTGATATATCGTAGTAGACGGCGAACGAGACGTGAGAGAGGAGGAGGTCTTCAGAAGGCCACTGTGGTAAAGAACTGGAAGCTGTTCACCAGCCAACAGGCCAAGATGAATGGCCTATTGGTCACTCTCCTACTTCTACCGCGGCTAACGTCGTTGCGTGCGTGGCATGTGGCGTGTGTGTGTGGTGTGTGTGTGTGTTGTGTGTGTGTGTGTGTGTGTGTGTGTGTGTGTGTGTGTGTGTGTGTGTGTGTGTGGTGCGTTATGTGTGTGCGCGCGGCGTGAGTGCGTTATGTGTGTGGCGCGCCGTGCGTGCGTGGGGGGCTGCGTTATGTTTGTGCGTGTGTGTGTGTGAGGTGCGTGAGTGCGTTATTTTGGTGTGCGTGCGTGTGTGTGGGTGTGTCCGGGAGCGAGTGTCCGCGCGGCGCATTCGCATTTATTTGTGCATGTTCGTACGTGCGTTGGGTTGGTGGAAAAGGTACTGAGTGCCGTGAGTGGTGAGTGCGTTATTGTGTGTCCGTGCGTGTGTGGTTGTGCCCGTGAGCGTGTGTCCGTGAGCGGCGCCATTTGCGTTGTGCATGTTCGTGCGAGCGCTGTGCACAATACTTGCAATGGCACTCATGGCTGGTGTACGAGTCAACCTAATCTCCTATAGGTGTTCTCCCGCTTGTTTTCAGTAGCTACGTGTATGTTTGCACCACTCTCAATCGGGTTTGAAAACTATGTGGAAAACCCGAGGTTCTTGGAATAGAGTTAGTTCATATCACAAACTACCATTACTATATTATACTTACTACTATATATCTATATTATCTATCTATATCTATCTATCTATCTATCTATATAGTATATATATAATATATTATATATATATATAGTATATAGGAGAGAGAGGAGAGAGAGAGAGAGAGAGAAAGAGCCGAGAAAGAGAGAGAAGAGGAATAAGAGGGGGGGAGGAAGGGAGAGAGAGAGAGAAGAGAGAGAAGAGAGAGAGAGAGAGAGAGAGAGAGAGAGAGAGATGAGATGTAGAGAGAGATGAGAGAGAGAGAGAGAGAAAGAGTGAGAGAGAGAGAGAGAGAGAGAGAGAGAGAGAGAGAGAGAGAGCAGAGAGAGAGTAGAGAAGAGAGAGAGAAGAGAGAACGAGAGAGCGAGGAAAGCGCGAGAGACAGGGAGAGTGTGTGATAGGGACCAATTTCCCAGTGGTAAAATAAAGACAGGAGTAGATATAGGCTTACTATTTATACCTATTACCTATTATCTACTCTTATAAAGATGATTTTATAGTGGCGGAGAGGAAAATAAGCATATTAATAATATATATAGTATATATATAATATATATATATAAATAATAATATATATAAGATATATATGTGAATATATACGCAATGTTACTTAATGACGAACACGACGTCAGACTTATGAAATTTTTCTTTCTTCTGGCATTTTGTGGCCAGTTTGGCTATCACTTCTATTTGATATTGAACATCATCAACAACAATTATGTATTATTTTGTGTTGATGATTAACATAACATGTTAATACGGTGCGGTGCACACCATGTTGTAGTTCGAACGGATTGCTGGCAATGGCGCATGTAACGATAAAGGGAGGCTGCGATGCGATCCCTGCTGGTCGCGGATTTAAACTGCAAACGACCTCGGCTATGTCCCGCGGCATTGCACTGAATGTCAACAAACCACGTGATGCATAAATTCTGTTTCAACAGTAAAAATAATGGTCCCGTGTGTATTAAACTTTGCGACCAGCCCGCCGTGTACGTATTATTCTACCAGCCAGCAGCAAATATACTGTGGGCAAGACGCTATGACAAATTGGTAGCTTAGTCGGGGATTCAAGAGTGTATTCAGTATGAAAGAATATATTATTGTGTGTGTGTGGTGTGTGTGTGTTGTGTGTGGTGTGTGTGTGTGTGTGTGTGTGTGTGTGTGTGTGTGTTGTGCGCGTGCGTGCGGCGTGCGTCGTGTGTGTGGGCGTGTGTTGTGTGCGTGGCGTGGTGTGTGTCCTGTGTGTGTGTGTGTGAGAGAGAGAGATAGAGAGTGTGGGAGTGTGTGCGTTCGTTATTTCCTTATGTCGCAAACGTGCAAATCCGTGTTTAAAACGATCATTTCGGCAGATACATCGAAGGCAATTCATAAATATAGACAAATGCGCTCGTGATGTTGTAAAGATATCATGCACACGCCATCGTTCAACCACCGCTGAGGACACCATCTATGTTCCAACCTCGACCCCATCACACTAAGATCTACGTGTTATGCAAGTCGACCTTCGACAACGTAGAGTTTAGCGGGCGGCGGTGTTTTCCACATATCTTCCTCTCAATCGAATCAGCCGCATCGCATTTATATTCCCACATGGCGGGCCCATGAGCATAGGAATTTTCGTGGCACATGTTTTTCGCCTTTCAAAACATCGATTTCTTGGGCAAAAATGAATTACTTTCGACGGTTTCTGGATGAGCATGTGATGCTTTGCCGGGCGGTAGAAGCGGGTTAGTTAACTAAAGACAATCATAAAGATTGTAAGATTGAAGATTGAAAACAGTTTTATGTTGTGCATAAGACATACCATAAGTAAACAAAACAAGAAAATTCGCCATTGTGGCGCAGGACTGGTTCTGCCTTCTGGAATCCGGCACCTGGGAGTGGCGCTGATAGGGTCTTCTATGTCCCAGGCCAGGGTACTGCCGGAACGTCAACGACAACGACCGCCCTTCAGCAGTACTAATACCGCGTTACAGTTCTGCCGCTGGCGCAGCCCACGCTGGCCCAACGGCGAACTGTACGCGGTCTTATAGTACTAGAGCTAGTACATCTTCTACTTACTTCTACTTCACTCTATAGTGGACCGTCCGTAGGAAATAAATAACGTCCAGGGCTATAGCTAGCCAAATGGGGTGCTGAACCTAGCTTGGTAAAGCCCGGTAGTTAGCTTTACCACGAAGCACTGAGGGTGGTCACAGCCAGAGTTTTTTTGCGCCCTCGTGGTTCCTTTATGGTACACATGCACCTATTGCGCAGCAACTCTCAGCTTTGAGGGTGGTATTACGTTAGAGGTTGGAGACATATTAACCAGACGTTCTTTCATGTTGTTTTCTAACATGTTGGCAGTATGGATTGTGATATGCAATGAAATGATCCACCAGCGTGTTCTGTTCAGAAAAGTAAATCTGATTTATAGAGATTAAAGAAAAAAATAAAAATTATGATATAGGCCCTACAACAACAATATATAGCATTTGGAAAAAAAGATTAATTTTGGTTATGTAATCAACATTATTGTTGGAGGATTTACATTTTTTGCTTGACAATGTTCATACGATCAACAAACTGTTTTTCCCAGAAAAATAAGTATGTTAGAGTATACTCTCAACGTTTTGCAGGGTATTCTCTAATGAAGACAAACCGTTTTCTTGACCAATGAATCGAGATCATGCACTTGTTTAATTTTATAGAGGAGATATATCTCTATGGCTCAAGCAAAAAATTCAATGAATTAACCAGCACCCCTAATTATGTTAACAAATATTTTAATTTTTATGTAACAAAAAGGCATTTTAAATATTTTCTCAATACTCAGAAAGAGTGAGGATACAATTTTTGCCACATTGTTAAACACAATATGGACGCAAAATAGTGCGTCAGGATTTTTCTTTAAAGTTTTCATATTTTACTGAGAACTGGAAAAAAACTGCTGTAAAATCCAAGTTGTGTGTTTAGAAATTGAAAATTTTTAGGCGAAAATTAGAGCGCATAACTAATAAAAGCGGCACTTAATAACCCATCCCTGACACATTTTTACAGATAAAAAAAGCAATATGCCATTAAAGACGAGTGTAAATTAAATTAATCTGAGTTGTATATAACGGAGGAATATCGAATCACGTTTGCTTTTTCAAGAAAGGATTTTGCTTCATAATTTGGCTCTAAAGAGTTTGCGTTCCCGTTGCACCAACCTAAGCTAAATTTATGTCTGTGAGATTAAGATTTGATGCTTAATGTTTCTTTATTAATATCGCTATTCAAATGTAGTATCCATATATCCACAATAAGGTGCGAATAGAATATGGAACAGATTATAGAAAGCAAACCATGTAACACGTATCTATTATTTATTATTTATTATATTATATTACATAAATCTTTATCTAATATCTTGTTTTATCTCTATTTCAAGCATTAACAGGTGCGCACCTCACCTGTGCCGCACTCTGACGAGAAATGTATTGTGGTGATATGACCTATGCTATCACCCACGGCAAACGAAAACGGGGAGTTTCTGCGTCGATCCAGACAGTGGCGACATCTGCGCGCAAGAGAGCTACCAAAGATAAATCGCGAACCGCAGAGTATTATATTTGATTGGTAATTTTCAAGAGGCATATACTACATGGTTTTGACAGAAGGAGATCACAATGTATTGTTCCGAGAAGGTAAAATTATATTTCATCTCCCTGCAGTGTTTTTTGATCAACGTCAAATCAGTGTGTTTTGCAAAAGTGAACGCAAGCGGTTCACTGTACCCGCGCTTACCGCATGGAATCGTGGCATCACGTTAGAAGCATAGAAAGAGAATAACTGCTCTCTGGCACAAGAGCGGCAACAATACACGAAACAATAACAACAACAACAACAACAGCAGCGGCACAAGCAACGCATGCGCTTCTGTCTTGTTTCGCAGGTTGAACTATCAAAGTAAGAAAGCATGTTGGCAACAGCAGCCAGGATGAACATCGGACAACGACACGTTCACACCTATAAACGTGCACTGTGGCTCCACCTAGCGAAACGGGAGATGCTGGAGTTTTGTCGACCTTCGAACGCAAACGAGTTCGTCGCCCACACAACGCGCTCCAAACGCGCGTAAGTAGCAGTCGAAAGCTTTGGCAACATTATTTAAAAAAATGAAGGTGATACCGGTGGTGATGATGATGGTGATGATAACGCATGTTGATGATTATGCGGCCGACGATGACGACGAACGACGAACATGACATGCTGACAACGATAGGCGACTGGCGATGATAAATATTGAGGATGATTCTAATGACGATAATGCCACACTTGGTCGTTGCTGCTTGCTCAGCGATGTTAAATGTAAATCGGCACGCGTCAGCTCTTTAGCATCAATCCATCTCCAGTTGTCGCCGCAGTGATCATTGACATTAATGCTCTGGCCATGGTATGTATGAAAGTCACACTTGTTTGTTTCACAATTGAACCGGAACATAGCAATTATACGGAATATATTGCGGCAATTATCGCATAAAAAAGTGAACAGAATCTACTTACATTTTGCAATAAAGTGGACATAATTTTTAGCTCCACCTTGACCATCGGTCAAGCTGAGGCTAGTGCCATGGATTGTCGTCTGTCGTACGTC
>NW_014578095.1:84677-87296 GCF_000485595.1 Priapulus caudatus
CCCTAACCCTAACCCTAACCCTAACGCAAAAAAGGGGCTTGAACGACCGACGGCTGGCGTACCTCCAGCCACTGCGAATAAATAACGTCCAGGGCTATAGCTAGCCATGGGGTGTGACCTAGCTTGGGTAAAGCCAGGTAGTTAGCTTTTTACACGAATGGCACTGAGGGTGGTCACAGCCAGAGTTTTTTTGCGCCCTTCGTGGTTCTTTTATGTACACATGCACACTATTGCACAGGACTCTCAGCTTTGAGGGTGGTATTACTTTAGAGGTTGGAGACAATTAACCAGACTTCTTTCATGTTGTTTCTAACATGTTGCAGTATGGATTGTTGATATTGCATGAAGATCCACAGCGTTTTTGTTCAGAAAAGTAAATCTTTGGATTTATAGAGATTTAAAGAAAAAAAAAAATTATGGATATAGGCCTACATACAACAATATATAGCAGTTTGGAAAAAAATTAATTAATTTTGGTTATGTAATCAACATTATTGTTGGAGGATTTACATTTTATTGCTTGACAATGTTCATACTGATCAAACAAACTGTTTTTCCAGAAAAATAAGTATGTTAAGTATACTCTCAACGTTTTGCACGGGTATTGCTCTAATGAAGATCAAACGTTTCTTGACAAATGAATCGAATCAATCACTTGTTTTATTTATAGAGGAGATATATCTCTATGCTCAAGGCAAAAAATTTCATGGAATTTCCAGCACCTAATTATGTTACCACAAAAATTTTTAATTTTTATGTAAAAAAGGCATTTTAAATATTTCTCAATTACCAGAAAGAGTGAGGATACAAATTTTTGCCACATGTTAAACACAATATGGACCAAAATAGTGCGTCAGGATTTTTCTTTAAGTTTCATATTTACTGAGAAAAATGGAAAAAAAACTGCTTAAAAATCAAGTTGTGTGTTAGAATTGAAAATTTTAGCGAATAAAGAGGCATAACTAATAAAATACGGCACTTAATAACAATCCCTGACACACTTTTTTACAGCAATATGTTGCCATTAAAACGAGTGTAAAATTAAATTAATCTGAGTTGTAATAACGGAGGAATATAGAATTCTACGTTTGCTTTTTCAAGAAAGGATTTTGCTTCAATAAATTTGGCTCTAAAGAGTATACGTTCCCGTTTTGCACCAACCTAGCTAAATTTATGTCTGTGAGATTAAGATTGTGATTAATGTTCTTTATTAAATCGCTATCAAATGTAGTTACCATATTATCCACAATATAGGTGCGATATAGAATATGGAACAGATATAGAAAGCAAAACCATGTAACACGTATCTATTATTTATTATTTATTATATTATATTACATTAAATCTTTATCTAAATCGTTGTTTTATCTCTAATGTTCAACATTAACAGGTGCCACCTACTTGTGCCGCACTCTGACGAGTCAAATGTATTGTGCGTGATATGACCCGTATGCTATCACCCACGCAAACGAACAACGGGGAGTTGCTGCGTCGATCCAGACAGATGGCGACATCTAGCTGCGCAAGAGAGTACCAAAGAAATCCGAACCGCAAGTATTAATATTTGCATTGGTATTTTCAAGAGGCATATAACTACAGGTTTGACCAGAAGGAGATCACAATTATTGTTCGAGAAGGTAAAATTATATTTCAATCTCCCTGCAGTGTTTTCTTGATCAACGTTCAAATCCAGTGTGTTTTGCAAAAGTGAACGAACGCGTTCACTGTACCGCGCTTACGCCATGGAATCGCCTGGCATCACGTTATGAACATAGAAAGAAATACACTGCTCTCTGGCACAAGAGCCCGGCAACAATACACGAAACAACTAACAACAACAACAACAACAGCAGCGCACAAGCAACGCACTCGCCTTCTGTCTTGCCTTTCGCGAGGTTGAACTATCAAAGTAAGAAAGCAATGTTGGCAACAGCAGCCAGGCATGGAACACGAGACACGACACGCTCACACCTAAACGTGCACTGTGGCTCAACACTAGCGGAGAACGGGAGATGCTGGGTTTGTCGACCTTCGAACAAACGACGTTCGTCGCCCACACAACGGTCCAAACGCGCGGTAAGATAGCAGTCGAAAGTCTTTGGCAACCATTTATTTAAAAAAATGAAGGTTTGATGACCGGTGGTGATGATGATGGTGATTGATAACGCATGTTGATGATTATGCGGCGACGATGCACGACGAACGACGAACGATGACAATGTGACAACGATGAGGCGACGGCGATGATAAATATCGAGGATATTCTAATGACGATAATGCCACCTTGCGTTCGTTTGCTGCTTGCTCAGCCTGATGTTAAAGTGTAAATCGCGCACGCGTCAGCTCTTTAGCAATCAATCCATCTCCAGTTGTCGCCGCCAGTGATCATGACATTAATGCTCTGCCATGGTCATGTAATTGAAGTCACACTTGTTTGTTCACAATTGAACCGGAAATAGCAAATATACGAATATATTGCGCCAATTAATCCATAAATAAAGTGAACAGAATCTACTTACAGTGTGCATCCCTGCAATAAAGTGGACATAATTTTTAGCTCACCTTGACCATCGGTCAAGCCTGAGCTATTGCCATGGATTGCTCGGTCTGTCGTACGTC